>NC_133330.1:95624358-95924358 GCF_042186555.1 Aquarana catesbeiana
TCCTGCAACCCCAGGGCCCACATGTCAATCCCCACCGCATTAAGGTGTACCCCATCCCCCCGAAGGTATCTCCAAGTATCCACCTCCAGCTCCAAATGCCTGATAACCAGCCCCCCATTCTGAACTACAAATCTACTAACATCTCTATTCATTTTCTTTCGAGCCTTATTGATCCCCTCTACTGATCTGGCCAGACGCCAGGTCGTCCGAGCGATGATGGCTGACCATACAATCAGCATCTCCGGGAAGGCCATGCGGAGCGGCAGGAAATAGAATTTAATATCCCTCGTTATGTCCAACATGGACCTAACGCCTACGTGCAAAACTAAAATGTCCGGCGGCCGGTCCAGTCGTGTAAAGCGATGCACCTCTGGTACCATCCTACTCCATAGCATGCGTCCAGCCCCTCCCTCCTTGATCTAGGCCCACCCCCTCGGACCACCTCCTCTTCACCTTCAGACTGTCCCGCATAAGATAAATTTAAAACAGGCTTACCAGGCTGCCTAGGAAGGGTCCCACCAGCCGAAGGTCCCGCCTCTACCGTTGCCGACCGTCTCTGGGGCCCATCCTCCTCCTCCGACAGTTCACCCTCTGACATCGCGTTCATCCTCTGGCGACAGCCCTCCAGGGGGAGCGTCCCTGGATGCCGAGGGTCTGTGTGCCATCTGGCCCCGCCTCCATGCACCGGATCCGCCCACGGATTTCTGCGCCTCCTTGCCCGGTCTGGGGGGCTCACAGCGGTCCTCCTGCCCGTCTCGACTCGCGACGCTCTGTGGCTCCCTCCTGGCCCTTGGTTGGCCACCTGCCGAGTCAGAGGAAGGCCCGCTGCACGACTCCCCCACCGAGACTCCTCCCCCGCTGACTCACTGCCAGGGGCGGAGCCAGTGCTCTCCTTCTCCTTTAACCGGGCCATGCGGCAGCTCCGGCGGTTCCGGAGTGCCCACCCGCCGAGCTCCATCTCTGTGGGGACCCCCAACCCTTATCCCTTATTTTGGTCTAATCTATAAAGTTTTATATAAAATTAACTTTTTATCTTTCAAAAAGTATTTCCCAGTTCTTATCCTTTCATCCCATTTCTAAATTGCTGCATTTGTAAATTTCAAAAGCCAGCATAAAGGAATAGTAGAGGTAAAAAAAAGCACTTGTGGGTTTAACTAATCTTTTTTTTGTATACTTCTTCTTTAAGGGGTTGTGGAATGGGTGTGCGTCCTATGCCTACATACTTTTGTTAACAAGTGTCCCTCATTTCCATCTCAAAAAGCTGGGAGGTATGTAATGGGTATAGTGCCATCTGCAAGAGTAGTATATTAGGTACAACTAAAAACCAAATCTAGCCCAGGGGGTGGCCCATGCTGGTGTCCAATCCTCCCCTTCCCCCTCACACATGTAGCGCAGACTTCACACTGGTCCTGCTGTCCCTCAGGTGTGCTTAGCAGCCAGACACACAGTATTTTCTCTGTTTCTCAACACAGTAACCAAACAGATATTGTCTTTTTCTGGTTTTAATATTCAGCCCAGTATCTGGCCCTTCCTACCAAAACCTACTGGAGCACAGGGAAAAGTAGGTGAGCATGCAGTTGCAGAACCCAGAACACCCTGTAACAATCAAACCCAGCTCCACTGATTAAAGTGAAGTCCAAAAACAACTACATTTACCTATACCTATTAGAACCTAACTAGGAGGGTGCTACACGTGCACAAGCGCACACACACATAAACACACACATTCACAAACACTGTGAAACAACACAGTTGACATAGTAGTGTACAAAAAAGCAAAGATTTTACACACAAAAGCATGAGATTGGGTGCTGTGTCTTTCAATGAATGCAGAGAACGGGATTTTGCAGGTACAAAAAAAAACTTTTTTCTCTTTTGTTCTTTGGAGGAGATAGTTCTGCTTTAGATCATCACCTACTAGAACATTGCAAAGCAGTGCCTAAATAAGTTGGCAAAAATAACCCAGATTATCCATTTTAAAAATATTGCAGGCCAGCCAAACTGCCATCCACAGTTCTTTTTCCTTCAGAAATAGCAACAGCATTGAAAAGCTGCCTGCCTGCCAGCATGCTGCAGAAAAGGACCATAATAAATTGGAGTTTACCAGTCCTTGGATGTGGGTGCTGCATTTGTTTTCTTATTTTTTGTGCTTTTTTCCTTTATTTTTACTGGGTGATCCAGCCAGTAACACATTTCATCTCCTAGGCCTCCACTCTGGATGGAGGCGCAACACATTTGTAGATCAGCATCGTCCAGTCTGGGGAGAAGGCAGTTTTAGATGCATTAGCAGATTTATATGGACTTGACTAACAAAATAAAGTTGAACTCTAGCTAACACTTTTTGTTACAGCAACATAAATTCTTGGGTGGCAAACAGATATTCAAGAGCAGATGGTCATACATGCACTATCCAAATGCCATCAGCATTGATCGCCAGGTGTATAAACATTCCAGCTTGTCATGCTTGTTGCAAGAAGGGGGGAAGGAAAGCGGTACCACCAGGTACTGCCAGGGGTCCATTTTTCAGAGGGGAGAACAATAGCAATCCAAGAATATTTCTATTCTGCCTGGTTGATGGTTCTTCCCAAAGACGGCAGTGGGCAGGACATAATGATCACATGATTATTTGCTGGGCTGACTGAAAACTCCTGTTTTTAGGTAGCTTTAGGTTGGCTATAGATGGCAGACATTACACCTAGAATGGGAAGCATTGAGATAACTGCAAGACTGAACTGAGTCCATAACCATTTTTGCTATGGGGGGTACTCCTGATGGTGAGCAGTGAAGGCATGGTATACAAGTTGGAAATTCTCCTTGTGCAACAAAAAGTACCTGCAACAGGCTAATAACTTCTAACAAGCCTAGAAAAGGGAATCACCACTTGTTTTTTACTGACCTAATGAGCAATCTTCCTATAGTTCTGCGAAATTATATCAGATTAAAACCTGCCTTTAAACCTGAACTCCAGGCTAATAATAAAAACACTAATTAATGCAGTTATATATTTGTTAAAAAAAAAAATATATATACTAGTATCAATACCTCAATTTGACATGGTTTCTGTCTCTTGTTATCTTATGTGCACTTAGACTGAGAGAGAAAGGGGTAGTACTTGAAGCCAATCAGATGTCCTATATTCACATATCCTGACAATGAAAATGCATGGTCACATCAACCTGTTTCTGTCCTTTCATTGTCCAGTCTTTGGCTGAGAGCAGGCAGGTAACATAATTGTGTTGCCCAAAGAATTAGCTCACCTTTAAGGATATCTTCCACAAAACCCCACTATGCACTGTAGCATCCCAAGCATATTATAATATACTCTTCAGCTTTTAAAAAAAGTGCTCCTTTGTCTGTCTATACCTGTAGGCAATTCATTGCCTGTCTGCCAAAACTCAAAGTATGTGACCCTCCTACCCATGTCCTCTCAAAAAATATTACAAGTGTGCTCCTAACATAGAAGAACTGAGTCTTTTGGCTCATTCAAAGACCGCTCATGTGGACAGCCTGTGTACAAACTACAGGTATGAAATGGCAAAGAAGCACTTTTTTCAAAAGCTGAAGAGTGAATTGTAATGTGCTTAGGATGCTGAGCTGCAATAAGGAGTTTTGTGGAAAATGTCTATAATGGCTCATGACATGATTTAACCATTTCAGCCCCGGAAGGATTTACCCCCTTCCTGACCAGAGCACTTTTTACAATTTGGCACTGCGTCGCTTTAACTGCTAATTGCGCGGTCATGCAATGCTGTACCCAAACTCAATTTGCGTCCTTTTCTTCCCACAAATAGAGCTTTCTTTTGATGTTATTTGATCACCTCTGCGGTTTTTATTTTTTGCGCTATAAATGGAAAAAGACCGAAAATTTTGAAAAAAAATGACATTTTCTACTTTTTGCTATAAAAAAATCCAATAAACTCAATTTTAGTCATACATTTAGGCCAAAATGTATTCAGCCACATGTCTTTGGTAAAAAAAAGTCAATAAGCGTATATTTATTGGTTTGCGCAAAAGTTATAGCGTCTACAAACTAGGGTACATTTTCTGGAATTTACACAGCTTTTAGTTTATGACTGCCTATGTCATTTCTTGAGGTGCTAAAATGGCAGGGCAGTACAAACCCCCCCCCCCCCAATGACCCCATTTTGGAAAGTAGACACCCCAAGGAAATTGCTAAGAGGCATGTTGAGCCCATTGAATATTAATTTTTTTTTTGTCCCAAGTGATTGAATAAAGACAGAAAAAAAAAATTACAAAAAGTTGTCACTAAATGATATATTGCTCACACAGGCCATGGGCATATGTGGAATTGCACCCCAAAATACATTTAGCTGCTTCTCCTGAGTACGGGGATACCACATGTTTGGGACTTTTTGGGAGCCTAGCCGCGTACTGGGCCCCGAAAACCAATCACTGCCTTCAGGATTTCTAAGGGCGTAAATTTTTGATTTCACTCCTCACTACCTGTCACAGTTTTGAAGGCCATAAAATGCCCAGATGGCACAAAACCCCCCCAAATGACCCCATTTTGGAAAGTAGACACCCCAAGCTATTTGCTGAGAGGCATGTGGAGTCCATGGAATATTTTATATTTTGACACAAGTTGCGGGAAAGTGACACTTTTTTTTTTTTTTTTGCACAAAGTTGTAACTAAATGATATATTGCTCACACAGGCCATGGGCATATGTGGAATTGCACCCCAAAATACATTTAGCTGCTTCTCCTGAGTATGTGGATACCACATGTGTGGGACTTTTTGGGAGCCTAACCGCGTGCGGGACCCCGTAAACCAATCACCGCCTTCAGGATTTCTAAGGGTGTAAAGTTTTGATTTCACTCTTCACTGCCTATCACAGTTTCGGAGGCCATGGAATGCCCAGGTGGCACAAACCCCCCCAAATGACCCCATTTTGGAAAGTTGACACCCCAAGCTATTTCCTGAGAGGCATGGTGAGTATTTTGCAGCTCTCATTTGTTTTTGAAAATGAAGAAAGACAAGAAAAACATTTTTTTTTCTTTTTTCAATTTTCAAAACTTTGTGACAAAAAGTGAGGTCTGCAAAATACTCACTATACCTCTCAGCAAATAGCTTGGGGTGTCTACTTTCCAAAATAGGGTCATTTGGGGGGGGTTTGTGCCACCTGGGTATTCCATGGCCTCCGAAACTGTGATAGGCAGTGAAGAGTGAAATAAACAATTTACGCCCTTAGAAAGCCTGAAGGCGGTGCTTGGTTTTCGGGGTCCCCTGCGCGGCTAGGCTCCCAAAAAGTCTCACACATGTGGTATCCCCATACTCAGGAGAAGCAACAGAATGTATTTTGGGGTGTAATTTCATATATTCCCATGGCATGTTTGAGCAATATATCATTTAGTGACAACTTTGTGCAAAAAAAAAAATTGTCTTTTTCCCGCAACTTGTATCACAATATAAAATATTCCATGGACTTGACATGCCTCTCAGCAAATAGCTTGGGGTGTCTACTTTCCAAAATGGGGTCATTTGGGGGGGGGGGGTTTGAACTGTCCTGGCATTTTATGCACAACATTTAGGAGCTTATGTCACACACCACCCACTCTTCTAACCACTTGAAAACAAAGCCCTTTCTGACACTTTTTGTTTACATGAAAAAATTATTTTTTTTTGCAAGAAAATTACTTTGAACCCCCAAACCTTATATATTTTTTTAAAGCAAATGCCCTACAGATTAAAATGGTGGGTGTTTCATTTTTTTTTCACACAGTATTTGCGCAGTGATTTTTCAAACGCATTTTTTGGGGAAAAAACACACTTTTTTAAATTTGAATGCACTAAAACACACTATATTGCCCAAATGTTTGATGAGATTAAAAAGATGATCTTAGGCCGAGTACATGGATACCAAACATGACATGCTTTAAAATTGCGCACAAACGTGCAGTGGCAACAAAATAAATACATTTTTAAAAGCCTTTAAAAGCCTTTACAGGTTACCACTTTAGATTTACAGAGGAGGTCTACTGCTAAAATTACTACCATCGATCTGACCTTCGCGGTGATACCTCACATGCATGGTGCAATTGCTGTTTACATTTGGCACCAGACTGACGCTTGCGTTCGCCTTAGCGTGAGAGCAGGGGGGGGTAGGGGTGCTTTTTTTTTTTTTCCTTTATTATTTTTTTGCTTTTTTATCTTATTTTTAAACTGTTCCTTTTATTTTTTTTTAATCGTTTTTATTGTTATCTCAGGGAATGTAAATATCCCTATATGATAGCAATAGGTAGTGACAGGTACTCTTTTTTGAAAAAATTGGGGTCTATTAGACCCTAGATCTCTCCTCTGCCCTCAAAGCATCTGACCACACCAAGATCGGTGTGATAAAATGCTTTCCCAATTTCCCAATGGCGCTGTTTACATCCGGCGAAATCTAAGTCATGAAATGCTCATAGCTTCCGGTTTCTTAGGCCATAGAGATGTTTGGAGCCACTCTGGTCTCTGATAAGCTCTATGGTCAGCTGGCTGAATCACCGGCTGCATTCTCAGGTTACCTGTTGAGACAGGAGAGCCAGAGAAAAACACGGAAGACAGTGGGGGGGGGTCATTCCCTCCCACTGCTTGTAAAAGCAGTCTAGAGGCTAATTAGCCGCTAGGATTGCTTTTACATGAAAGCCGACCGCTGGCTGAAAACAATGATACCAAGATGATACCTAAACCTGCAGGCATCATTCTGGTATAACCACTCAAATTCGTGAATTGCATACCTGAAGACAAAAAAATGGTTAGCAATAAAACACAGTAAACGGTAAAGTATAAAAAATTGCATACCTGAAAAGCAAACATGATAAAACATAATAACAATAACAATAAAACATTGCAGAATAGAATACAGTAAAAAAGAGCAGAACAATAGAGAGAGAATAGAGAGAGAGAGAACAATGAAACGAAAACTATTTTTTTTTATTTTATATATTTTTTTGTTTTGTTTTTTGTTTACACTTTTTTTTGTAACTAACTTTTATAACTGTAACCGGTTCCAGGTTCGGGTCTCTCAAAATGCGATGGCATCTTGGGAGACCCTGTGAAAGTGTGCCTAGTCTGTGCAATGCTGTACCCTATGCTAATACTCAACTAGTATATGGTAGCGTTCAAAACATTCACCAATGCAAATACCAGGATTGTCAGGACAGGAGGGACAATAATAGCGGGTGTCACGCCTATATCCGTGCTTGCTGCAGACACAACATCTTTTTTGGGGGGGTTCGTTGGGTAGGGGTACTCGGGAGGACATAAAAATGCCTCTCATGCAGCCGACTGCATTTGGTTGGGGATGTGAATGGGGGTAGTCCGGGCGCTGCAGAAGTGGTGGGTTCCCAATTAGGATTGGCGAATGCAGCAGGAAGGGCACTATGGGCACAACGGGCCTGTGTTTGTCTTCTTCTTGGTGGCAGCAGGACACTACTTGTGCTTGCCACCTTACCAGCTTGAACTGCACTTATGGGACTCGCCACGTCACCAAGTCTTACTGCAGTGCTGGTTTGACTACGACCGGGGTGTACTAGGCCGCTGGCGCTTGCCACTTCACCAAAACGCTACCAAAAAAAAACTGTTAGCGATCGCAGGGATCAGGCCTGACTCTGCGAACGCTGCAGTTATGCGTTTAGTGTTTTGTAAGTGACAGTGATCGATCAACACTGCACTTGGGTGGGCTGGGTTGGGCTGGGATGGGCGGAGGGGCAAAACGCAGGTGCTAGCAGGTATCTGGGCTGATCCCGCTAACACTGCGTTTTTGGGAACCCTAAACTGCTGGGGACGCTAGTATAGATCTGATCGGATCAGATATTGATCCGTTCAGATACTATACCACTAAGGGAGGCGTATGCTGCGTGCGTGGGTGTTAGCGGTACTGGCGCTAATCTGACACTGCCTGGGGCGACGCATATCACCGCGATCAGGGGGCTAAACCTTTATTTGGAAATAAACGGCGGGTGCCCTGACACTATAAAAAATAAACGAACTAACCAGCGTCACCCGTAACAGTTATACGGTGATCACTGGTGAAAGGGTTAACTAGGGGGCAATCAAGGGGTTAAAACCTTTATTAGGTAGTATATGGGGGTCCCTGTTGCTATAAAATGCTGACGGCGAACCTAAATATTTACCTCCCTAACTAGTGTCACCAGTGACACTAATACAGCGATCAGAAAAATGATCGCTTACTGACACTGGCGACGGGGGGGTGATCAAGGGGTTAAAACTTTATTAGGGGGGGTTAGGGGGGTACCCTAGACCTAAAGGGGGCTAACACTAACTGCCCTACCACACTAACTGTCACAAACTGACACCAATGCAGTAGTCAGAAAAAAAAAAACTGCTTGGTGTCAGTGTGACGGGGGGGGGTGATTAGGGGGTGATCGGGGGTGATCGGGGGGTAAAGGGGGTGTAAAGTATGCCTGGCATGTTTTACTCTGTGTGTGTGTTTTACCATCACTCGGATGTCTTCTCTCCTCGGCGCCGGAACGGAAAATACCGAGCCGAGGAGAGATGACATCACTTCCTCTGCATCTGTGTACTATACAGAGGCAGGGGAAGATTCTCATTGGCTGGGAGCGATCGCGAGGGGGGGGGCACGAATGGATGGTCTCCCCCTCACCTCTGATCGCTCCCAGTCAGAAGCCGACCGCCTCGGGCACCGGGGGGGGGTCCGAACGTACCAGGTACGTGATTTTGCCTGCCCGTGCCATTCTGCCGCAGTATATCTGCGTTAGGCGGTCGGCAACTGGTTAAGCACCCATTAACGCACTTAATGTGTTAAAGGTGCATTTTCAACATGTTTTTGATGTGTTTACGTTGCATTAAAAAATGCTTGCCAGATGTGGTGTGGCTCTGTAGTGGTTTTCTATTTTTTATTTTTTTTTATCTTGGCTAGTAATGCTTTGTTAATGCATCCCAAATGCCATAGGGGCATTTATAAGGAGTTTGCAGTATGCTTGCATCAATGGAAATGTTTGGGGAGCAGTAAAGCCTGGCAAAAAATATACGTTGGGTCAATTTTGACATAACGCTGATGCGACCATGTAAACAACACTGGGCGCTGCAATGCACACAATATTGACAGGTGTTCGTGGAGCTTCAAAAATGCAAGTGTAAACTTAGCCTAAAGCCCAGTACAGGCTATTCGTTTTTTTCGTTCAACCCAGCAGGGCTGAACAAAAAAAACCTGACAGCTCTGGAGGAGCCACTGTACTAACAATCCCATGTTAGTACAGCGATCTCCCCTGCTGTGCTATTGTGTTCTGACAGGGGGGCGCCCCCCCCCCCACCAGAACACTCTCGTCAGCACACTCAGCCGTCTCCCCTGCTGTGATGTCTCTTTAGGTAACTCGTAGTACTCTGGGAACCTTTTGTCATGCATTAAATCTTCCTTTGTAAAACAAAGATTGTATATGCATAATAAAAATGAGGTATTAAACAACAGCTTTAGTTAGGACATTTCCAAAAGGTAGCATAGTGCACATGAAATTACAAGCACAAAAACAGTTGAATGTGTATGAGGAGTAAGATATTAACTGAATAATACATTGTTATGCCCCGTACACACGGTCAGACATTGATCGGACATTCCGACAACAAAATCCTAGGATTTTTTCCGACGGATGCTGGCTCAAACTTGTTTTGCGTACACGCGGTCGCGCAAAGTTGTCGGAATTTCTGATCGCCAAGAACGCGGTGACGTACACCACGTACGACAAGACTAGAAAAGGCCAGTTCAGAACATTTGGGCTCCTTTTGCTAATCTCGTGTTAGTAAAAGTTTGGTGAGAGACGATTCGCGCTTTTTCAAACTCGTGGTTTTCAGATCGTTTTCTGCTGTTCAGTTTGTGCTTGTGGGTTTGTATCTGCTCTTCAGTGCGTGCAAGCAAGCTACGCGTGACTTGACATTGTGTTCTTGTTCGTTCGTTACTGTTTTTCAGGTCACTCTTCACAGGCCTTGCTGTTCTTCAGTGCGTTCTGTTACTTCGTCCTGAGCAGCCGACCGTTTTCTAGCCATGTTGCGTGTATGTACTCCTTGTAGAGTTCGTGCTGTGCGGGGCTTGGTGTTGGGGTCCTGACCTTGACACAAGCCCAGTCCATGAACAGGGTGGGGAGGAGTTCATGGACCAAGAATTGGTTGCTTCAGCGTGACCAGTTCTGTCATATGCCTTTGCTCCGTGAGATCCGTGAGAATAATCCTGATGATTTCTGGAACTTTCTCCGGATGACGGACCCCGTATTTCACCTTTTTTGTTGGCTTTGCTGACCCCCTATATTAGCAGGCAGGACACCTGCATGAGGCAAGCCATCACTCCGGAGCAGAGGCTCGTCGCCACCCTGCGGTACTTGGCGATGGGGAGAAGCCTGCAGGACCTCAAGTTCTCGACAGGCATCTCCCCCCAGGCTCTGAAGATCATTATCTCAGAGACCTGTTCTGCCATCATACAGGTCCTGCAGAAGGAGTATATTAAGGTAAGATTTTTATCCTTTAACCTCACATTTTATTGTATTTAATGTTTGATAATATATTGTATTTCTTTCCTCGTTCCCTAATTACCATGATTGTAATATGCTGTGAATGTCCCCTTTGTCCTCATGCATGCTGGATTTTTATGTAATTATTTTTTTGGTCCTTCATACATATTTGCCTTCACTTACCTCCCCAGCATGCTCTCCTGGCCCTATATTCACCTCATGTAGTCAGTTAACAATGTATTTTATCAGCTCCATAGTAGTGCTTTACCCCAAACACCCCAAACATGTTTTTAAATGTGATTTGTGCTTTAAATTCAGGCAGAGTGCCAGAGGCTTTTTTTGGGGGGTCCCCAAATCATTTGGAACCCTCCCTCCCCCCCAACTGCTAAGTCAGTTGATACCAATTCTCTATCTATCCTCAATCATCTATCTACTGACTTTGCCAAACCCATACACACTATACCCATCTCTTTTGTGCTGAGATTTATGGATGAATTCCTCAAAGCATGTAGTGCAAGTGTATACTTTCAAATGGTACTGTTTAAAGTTTTTTTATCCTATTATTATCTTGATAGGCAATAGCAGAATGTCCAAATGTGCTCAAATGTGTACAGTGTGTATTTATATCTTTGTATTATGACACTTCTTACCTGTCCAGTGGGCTGCCAATAGTGTAACTAAGGAGGGGCTGTTCAAAGTAATACCCATTATTTAGGCAATCATCTCTCAATGAAGTGGAGAGGGTTACCTGTCCAAGAGCTCCCCCCCCTATAATGTTAGAAATGGCCCAGGAGAGGGGGGGGGGGATATGATAGGTGTACCTTATACTTTGGTGTTTAAAAATTCCCATAAATAAATGTTATCTCGATGTTTGTGTCTAATCTGCTTTCCATGTTTTTATGTGCAAAAAGACTAATTTTTTTTGTTTTCCTCAACAGTTTCCTTCCACGCCACAGGAATGGCAGACTGTGGCCTCCCACTTTGCCCAGCGGTGGGACTTTCTTAACTGCGGAGGGGCAATTGATGAGAAACACGTCCACATCATCCCACCACCCAACTGGTTCCGCCTATTTCTTACACCCATACATATGGCAGAGTACAAACTGAATCACATTATCCTGGCATGCTGTGTTCTACACAACTTTTTACGGCAACATTCTGCCAACCATGCTGGCTCAGTTGGGCCTGAAGCCTGAATTGAAAATGAACCAACCCTGACGGCGCTTGAAAGTGGCCATCCTGGCTTGCCCTCCCTGAGTGCCCGTGATGTCCGGCTAAGATACCTTTAATTCTTTGCGGGTAGGGGGGCTATCAATATGCCAGACAATGTGTGAAACCTTTATCAAATAAAAAAAAAATTAAGCAAATCTTTGGTGACATTTACTGCTTGTGTTTGTTTTAGCTGACCCTGACAGAAATGTGTGGAGTCCTGAAAATGGCGTGATTGTGTAACCTTATACAAAGCACTGTTGGGTGTTAGTTACTAAAGGCAAAGACACTTTGCACTACAAGTGCACTTGAAACTGCACTTGTAGTGCAAAGTGGATTTGCCCTTTTAGGAAATAACCCCCATTGTCACAGAACGCAGCAATTAGAGCACAACATAAGTGTTGGAGCGTTGAGACAATTATCCACACATTCTTTATTAACAATCTTTTTAATACCTGCACAATCACATATGCATTTAAAAAAGGTTTTTAAAACAAACCAACATGTTTGTTGTATAACAATTTTTGGGATCACATTAGAAAAAGTAGAAATGTCCATTTAAGATAAAACAGGCATGTTTAAAACCAACAAGAAAGACACAAATCTTGAACTTACAAAGTTCACTTTTGGTAGAACTTGAAGGCAATATCAGACATGAGTATTTAGGAACTGTGTTTGATATTGCAGTCAGATGGGGTGAAGTCACCCCAGGAAAAGGCAAATTTTGAAGATGCACACAAATTTAACAATGTCAACATGTGCTACCTGCCATCATGGGGGATCAAGGGATGTGTTTTGGGGGAGCAACCCCTTCCTCTCAGCTACTTTATTATTGAGGAAGGGGTTGCACCCCCAAAACGCGTCCATTGATCTCCCGTGATGGCAGATAGCACATGTTGACACACTGTGTGCCTCTTCAAAATTTGGCTTTTGTACAATTCGACAAAAAATGTAAAAATTGTAGCACAACATAAAAGAAAGGGATTTGGAGGGGTTCTAAACTCTCCCCAAAACATCAATGATGTTCTTATTTTTTTGAATAACATCATTGATGTTTTTCTTGATGTTTTCCAATGCAACATTACACCCCATGATCTCCCCAATCAGGATCTGTGCATTTTCCGAGGTGAAATGCCCTGGATCAACAACATTACGATCACCTAAAAAGATAGAAACCCAAAAAAAACATGTATTATAAATATGTCGGCATCCATCTCTTACCTGAGCCTGTGGTCGCAGACACTCACCTGTTGTGGTGACTAGTTCCACCACGTCTTCCTTCTCCTGCTCTTCTTGTCTTTGGGGGATTTCCCCTTCTTCCAGAGGTGGGGGGTCTCTGGTCTCCTCGGATGAGGGGTGTCCTCCGAGTCTTTTCTCCCCTATGTAAAAAAAAAAAATGGTATACTTAGCACACAGATATTTTATGGCAGAACTATAAATATGAAACATTGCTTGGAAGTGGGGTACAATTGTCTATTTTGGCAGAGTTCCAAGATGTAGAATTTTTAGTGTCCTTTGTCAAGCTTCAATACTTTACCTGTTTTGTCCAAGCTTCACAGATGGAGACACCTCTATAGTATACACTGGAGCACCTGTGTGGGCCCCCTAATAAAAAGGGTGTTCTTGTGTCCCACACTAGTGCTCCAGCGTCCAGATGTTAAAACTGCTGCTGAGTGTCCTCTCCTTACACAGAATCTAGTTTGCATTTCATTCTAGTAACAAACCCATCTACACAACCAAATTATTTTCATACAAGTAGGCCCTAAAAAATGTGGTCAAATGCATATGGCCAAAACAATGGTGTTTTATAGGCCAAAAGAAAAATGTTTGATACGAACGAATAAGGTGCCCATGAACATGAAAGTTGCCATTTTAAACTGTACAACAGTTAAAAGAAAAACACATGGATCAGCACGAACGTAATAAACACAAAAAGAATAGGAACACAGCACTTACTTTTTTGCAGCACTCTCCGGATCTTTCTGTACTGCTCGTGTTCTCTTAGTTTGAGGTCCGACCACCGCTTCCTGAGTTGATCTTTCGATCGTCGTACCCCGAAATTCCGGTGCAGACTCTTGACCACTTTCGCCATTATCTTGGCCTTTCGGACATTGGGGTTGGGGTAAGGTCCATACTTTCCATCATAGTCGGCCCTCTTCAGGATGTCGACCATCTCCAACATCTCCCCAAAGAACATATTTGATGCCTTAATTCTTCTCCTTCTGGATCCAGACGTTTCCGGCTCCGGGCTCTCCTCCTCCTCGTTGCTATAATTAGCACGGACCTGCTGTGTCTCCGCCATGTGCTCTTCCCCCACTGCGCCGAACGAAAAGGGGCGGGGAATAGACTAGAAAGAACGTCAAGGGCGGGCAGAGTTACATGCATGCGCAGTGTGTATAAAGCGTAACACGCGTGCGTAGTACGTACGATCTGTGAGCGGAGGAAGGAGTATAGGAGGCGCCGATCGTGATAACGAAGGTAAGATCTAAACTTGGGCCTATACTGCTTCTAGATTGAGGCCTATATTGTAACAAGATTAGGAGAGTTTTGCCTGATGTTAGGGTTTGTCTTGTGTTGTGTCTTGCAGATAAAATGGATAGCTTCAATGACCACACCTTCCTCCCCCTGTTCATAGACAAGTACAGGGAGCTGCCCTGTCTGTGGCAGGTGAAACATCCACATTATAATAATAAACAAAAGAGGCAGGCAGCGCTGGAGAAACTGCTGGAGTTGGTGAAGCCGGTGGTCCCGACAGCAACCATCCCTTATTTAAAAACCAAAATTGGTGGCCTGAGGAGCACTTATCTAAGGGAGCGCAAGAAGGTCACGGATTCCCAGAGATCCAGAGCAGGAGCAGATGACATTTATGTCCCCAGGCTGTGGTACTATGAGAGACTGCGATTTCTGTCAGACCACACTGGAGTCAGGGAATCCCTCTCTACTCTTCCTTCCACTCTTCCTTCCACCCCAGCTGAGGCTTCCGATGTCCAACCTGGGACTTCCAGCCAGGAAGAAGTGGAGGAGCCCAGATGGAGTCAGGTATAGCATTCTTATACAGATTTCTGGTCAAGAAATAAATGATAATGACTAGATGTCATTATTGATTACTAATTGCTGATTTAATAAAGTGTTTTACATATCAATAGACAGTAGTGGGCAAAAATATTTGGGACAAGAATGAAAAATGCTGGGCTCAGAATGATCATCAGTTATATTTCTTAACATTCAATTTGCAACAGTCATGAGGTGACAATTGTGTGTGATTGATGAATCAAAAACTCAAACTATGTCCCTTTTTCATACACAGGAAGACCTCAGCCAGGACGAGGCTCTGGAATGTGGCACGTGGGAGGAGGCTGTGGAATGTGGCAGCCAGGAGGAGGTGGGGGTTAGTGGCAGTGAGGAGGAGGCGGGGCTAAGTTGCAGCCAGGAGAAGCCTGGGACCAGTCAGAGCCTGACCGAATCGCAGGTTCCTCCCCTCCGCCTTCCATACAAAAGACCCAGGAAGGGGACTCACATGCAGGATTCAGCACTCAGGCTCATTCAGGAGGCTTCTGCGTCCCTCAGAGCCTTGACCTGAGCCTGAAGAGGCCTTTGCCTGCATGGCTGCCACCAAACTGAAGGGCATGCAGGAGGGCCAACGCCTCATGTGTGAGAAACTTATTTATAAAGTCCTAACTAAGGGGGTGAGTGGCGAAATCACACCCAAGACCGACGTGATTGAGTTGGACCATCCTCCTCCTCCTCCTACTCCTCCTCCTGCTGCCACCACTCCACCACCACAGCCACAGCGTGGAAGGAAGTGTGGAAGGAAGACCAGAGAGTGATGGCCTGGGTTCAGTCTGGTCTGTGCAAAAGATGCAGGCTCTTGTATGACCACAGCCTGGGGACACAGATGTCATCTGCTGCTTTCAGGATCTCTGGGACTTCTGGACCAGACTGCACTCCCTTAGATATGGACTCCTCAGGCCACCAATTTTGCAGTAAAATAATTGATGTGTGCCCGGGGGGCCAAAGGCTTCACCAATTTCAGCTGTTTCTCCAGTGTTGCCTCCCTCTTTGTTTGGTTGTGAGCCCTTAATAAAGGAATTTTTGGTTCAATTATACTCGCCTATGTGTGTTTTCCTTAAAAAAAAAAACAGTTTGTTTGTGAGGAGGCAGGTACATTTCAAAAATACAATGTGAAATTAACAAGGACACCAACACCAAACAATCTCATTGAGATTAAATAATACAAGATAATAATGGTGTTGTGGTAACTTGACACACAAAACACACACAAAAATATTCTTTATTAACCACTTGGCATCCGTGCTATGGCCGAATTACGGCCACAGCGTGGACCTGAATTCCCGGGAGGCCGCCATACGACGGCCTCCTCTGTGCACATGCTCAGCGCGCGTGCTGTGATCACCGAGTCACTGAGACTTGGGTGATCACCGATCTAAGGAAGGGGCTGGTCCCGGCATCTTACCATGTGATCAGCTGTCAGCCAATGACAGCTGATCACATGATGTAAACAAAAGATCGGTAATCGTTTTTTTTTTCTACTCACGCTGACAGCGTGAGTAGAAAAAAAAGCCGATCACCGGCACAAATGTGAGGGACATCGGTCCCGAAGTGGAAGAGGCACATCTGCCTCATCAGTGCCACCTAATAGTGCCACCTAACAGTGCCCACAGTGCCACCTAACAGTGCCCACAAGTGCCACCTATCAATGCCCACAAGTGCCACCTATCAATGCCCACAAGTGCCAGCTGTCAATGCCCACCAGTAGTGCCAATCAGTACCACCTAGCAGTGCAGCCTATCAGTGTAACTGATCAGTGCCCATCACTGCCGCCTATCAGTGCCCATCACTGCCGCCTCATCAGCGTACATCAATGAAGGAGAAAAATTACCTGTTTTACATTTTTTATAACAAAATATAAAAAAATAAACTTTTTTTTTAAATTCAGTATTTTACATTATTTTTAGCAAAAAATAAAAACTGCAGAGGTGATCAAATACCACCAAAAGAAAGCTCTATTTGTGGTGAAAAAATGATAAAAATTTTATATGAGTACAGTGTTGTATGACTGTGCAATTGTCATTCAAAGTGCGTCAGCCCTGAAAGTTGAAAATTGGTCTGGATAGGAGGGGGGTTTAAGCGCCCAGTAAGCAAGTGGTTAAAAAGCAAACAAAATTAGAAAAAAAAAAACAGCCTTGAAAAAATTTTTTACAATTAAAAACAAACAAAAAAAAATTGGTCCGATGTGACAAATCAAAATATATTGAGGGAATCACAATAAATAATAAAGAAGTTTGTGAGAAGTCTGTGTGAATATAAGCAGCAAAACTACTTCATTCTTCTCACATTATAAAGAAGAAGAGAGTGCGCTGTATTAAACATTGCAGTGTGGCGAAAGTGCTGTATCCATTCCGAACGCTAATTTTACCAGACCGAGCTGTTCCGTCTCAGAATTTCTTCTGAGCATGCGTGGCACTTTGTGCGTCGGAACTGGCCACACACAGTCGGAATTGACGCGATCGGATTTTGTTGTCGGAAAATTTTATAGCCTGCTCTCAAACTTTATGTGTTGGAAAATCCCATGGAAAATGTCCGATGGAGCCCACACACAGTCGGAATGTCCGACAACACGCTCCGATCTGACATTTTCCGTTGGAAAATCCGACCGTGTGTACGGGGCATGAGTTTTCTAAGTTCAGGCTAATAATATAGACTTTGGTAATAATTAGATAAAGCTTTCTCCAAGAGTTCTTCCCATTTTCATGTATAATGTAATTTCAAGTCACAGGAAGGGGAAAAGGGATGCAATATTAGGCTAAAATCAGTTCCAAAAAGTGGAGATCATGAGTCACCTATAGAACTATAGGCAAACATTTTTTTTCATTTTGGATAGAGTAATGCAGGGTTATAACCCCTGTCAGATTTTTTTTCGCCATCTGTGTCCCATAGGGGAGATTTCCCTTCACTTCATGTCCCATAGCCAAGCAGGAAGTGAGAGGAAATCCCTGCAAATTAAAGGAATTCCTTGGGTACCCCAGGTCACCAGAACTAGTGTCCTCAGTGAAAGATTTCCCCTCAGTTACTTTTCTGGGAACAACCCAAAATTTGGGGTTTTCTTTTACTTTAATGATAATAGTAAAGAGAACAAATAGAGAGGGTTAATCTCCCTAACGGGGGTACATACAGTAATAAAAACTGACAAGCGTGCTAATCCCTCTCTACTCTATCCAAAACTGATAAGAAAGGTTTTGCCTTAAGTTATACTTTAAGGTTTATGAAGGAGGGATTTGAAATATAAGGATATAATTATTTTTTGCTGCCTGTCCATGAAATGCAAGTGTTGCCATATTTACTGAACCACATCTAGTTGTAAGAAAAAGAGAGGGTAGTTAGCTTTGTATAATGCTTTATAAGTGTAGATACCCAAGTAAAAAATGTTGATTACCCACTCAAAAGCAAGGTTTGCTTGTAGCTTGAATAACTAGCAGAAGAAACTGATGTTTAAGGGCTTTAGATTAAAAGTATTTCTCTTTCTCTTTAAACTTTTTCTTTTAGTTTTCAGAAGAGAATCATTAGAATCCTTGCTGAATTACTTTTTTTGTTAGCTGTTTGTGTCCAATTCTATCATATTCACTTCCTGTTCAAGTATCAACAGTTTGGATTCACTGTCTGCCCCAGGGGCTTTTAGTGGAAACTTGAAGAGAGAGAGGGAGTGGGTTATGACTGTTGGTGTTTGGATGTCCTTACCAAGATGATTTCTGTCCAGTTTACACCTTTGAAAACTGATTATACACCTAGCTTTTTTTAAGGTATAAATGATGTGAAAAAAAATGATATAAGTATGATCATTTAGGAATTAGGATCCTTACATTTTCTGTTTAATGGCTGTCCACTTTATCTGAAAAATGTATATTGACCATGAGTGAGTTTATCTTACAACATATTTATTGTCCATGCTAGTTAAGACCACTGTCCATTCTGGAATTATCAGGCCATTAAAAATAATGATATTTTATAATGAATATGATGAATATTAATTTAGTGAAAAATCAGAACCTTTAAGTCCACCTTACTATTTTCAAATTACGGTGGTTCCTCTGTGTCATCAGAGGTAGGTGTAATCTCCTCAGAGACATACATTTTAAGAAATGTTAGTTGTTCAACAGTAACCCCTACAAAAAGATTTGCATTTTGCTGAATGCATATCCCAAGTTATAACCGTTGGGTTTATCCCCCTGGGAGGCAGGTAAGGAACTGACATATGAGTGGAGCTTACGTGTGGCTATCAGACGACAGCAGTTTTTTTACATTTTGTTTTACTCTGACAAATGGTCAACAGTGGAAAAAGATAATTACAATTTTTTTTTTTTTTATAATTTTCAAGAGTTTAAATGACAGAGCACTTAGTGGCACAGGTATGAAATATCCTCAGTACAGAATACCACAACTATGCCCTGCTTACATGAGCTGGCTGCTGGAGGCTTGCATCCTTCAGCAAGATTCCTTGTGGCCGTGCAACAGGACCTAGACAATCAAGGTATCTTAGCTTCTCCCTTACTTCAAAGCGATGCAGGTATGTGCCTGACCAGTATCTGAACAACAGGGATGGGGTGCTTTAAACCCAGTCCAGGAACAGCACAGTGGGATCCAAAAAGTTCCTTAGACTATCCCTATACAGAAGGAGCCTCCCCTTGAACTAAATCTAAATGTTCCTTACAAGACAGGTTCCTCTCTCTACCTACTCCCACACTGGGAGCTTCCAGACTAGCCCAGCAGGAGATTTATAAAGTCTCCTCGTGTTTAAGATGGTTGCCCAAACCTTAGGAGTCCGTCAAATACAAAATGGTGCACGGAGTCTATGGCAGAGGACACGCTGATGCCATTCCTGACCGTCCTCTAGAAGATTAAATGAAAGTGCTGCTCTTGCAAACAATTCCAATTACGGAACTAAAGACAGGTGTGGGCACCTAGTGGTAAAAAAGTGGGAACTACAAACCTAACACCCTGGGACAAAGGTAGAGGTCAGGACCAGTATGGTGGTCAGTCTTATTATGGTGGAGAGAAGTTTGATGAAGATGGCATACAGAGAGAATTGTAATACGGCAGAAAACTACTGAAATTGAGAGGTTATCTTGTCAGCCAGTATGTGTATTGATGTCAGAACTGCAAGACATAAGAAAATACCACCATGACTTTCAACTACAGTAAATGATACCTGAAGGCAAATTAGAGCATCTTGTTAGAAACAGCTGAGTGAGCATATTTCTTGATGTCATATATTATTTAGTGTGTTTTTGGTATATTATGCTGTGTTGAACTACATCTGGTTAGTCATATTACATTACTGAGTTATGTTATTTTGCAGTGTATTCTGAGAATAGTTATTAATCTGTATGGATTTTTGGCAGTTCATTCTCACTTAGTGTGTGTGTAGTCTTGTCCAACTTGGTGAGTTATACATGGCATACTGAGTATGTTATTGGTTGCAGAATGATTACATTATGATCAAGCAAAGAAGGAAAAGTTGAGGGGATTTTTACGGTGCCAAACAAAATGATGGAGAGAGATATATAATGACTTAAAATTAGCAGAATAGATTTTATTATTACAAAGGTTTTTTATAAAATTACAAAATACAAAAAAAAATTATTCACAATAATAACAATAGTGTAGTGGTTATATAGTAGGTAGGTTCAAGCCAAAATGAATGAAAGTTGCACCCTAGCCCAACATATTTCACTGGTTGCTTCTTCAGGGGATGTGCAATTCAGAGAAAGATTGGCATAAGAAACTAAACAAATACAGAAACAAAAAATTGTTATGACAAACATTGTAATAATTGCACGGAGTATCATGAAGCAATACTTATAAGTGAGCAGAATCTCCATTATAAACTACACATACAAAGCCACTCACCCTACAAAAATCACCACCAAAAACAAACGACAGCCGGGTTCAAACAATCCCTCTCAGACCCTCCATTTCATGGGAGATGGTCAAATTTGTGGTTATAGAGGACAGAAGGACGAGACTATAGAACAAAAAATTATAATGTTAATGAATGATCTAAGAAATATATCTGATTGCAGTGAGTGATAAGTAGAAAGAAGGGACAAATGTCTCATATAATAAATACTTACTTAAGGTAATATATTTTTTAAGGTTCATGGAGTATAGAGCGATTTTAAAGCAACTTCGAACTACCCTCACAATGTTAAATCCAGGGAATGATGCTAAAAACAAAGAGAAAAAAAAAAGGGGGAATAAAATAAAGTAGATGAATAAAACCTAGGTTTCAGTAAAAAGAACTGCAACTTTAAAGTATCTGTTTGAGTAGATAAGAGTTTTAATATAGAAAAAAGGGGGAATTTTATTGAAAAAGGTGAAGGTAAGATAGGCAGTTAATTTTGAGGTTTAATACATAAGACTGTGTCTCCAATGCACCTGGTTTATAGAGAGAAGGACACCACTTGTTAAGAAGCCTTAGCTTGTGGAAGTGGGAACTCCTCATATATGTTATAGTAAGACTTAAGAAAGAAAACCTGATACTAAGTTGCATAAAGAAAGTAAAATAGAAATGGCCATCAGTTGAGAAGCTTACCAATGTCACAGATGCCGCTCGATGGAGTCTTACCCTCTGGCTCTGGCTGAATGAACAGCCAGACAAGCCGGTCTTATCTGTCCTCCATCGAGCCGGCGTCTGACTTCACCGGCTCGATGCGGATGAAAAACGCCAGCGCGCATGCGCGAAGCGCCGAGGGAGTCCCTGTAACTACAATACCCAAAAGGCCCTGCGGGTGAGGGAGGAGTCGAGTCCGTCCATAGTTGACATGGAACAGATGTAACGCCAACCCACCACCAGAGCGGGAGCCTATGGTTATGTAGTGTAGATCGAAAACGGCAGTGGTGGGAGTGCAGTAAGGGCAACAATAACTGTCGCTCAAAAAACAGGAAAGCCCAATAGCGCTGCTAGGCGTGAAGCGGGCATTGCATTGATAGGATCAATTACAAGCCCTAGGCGTCCGTATGACCACTAAGTCCAAGTCCCTAGAACAGGGGAAAAAAAAAGAACCGAGAACCGGCGCAAATGGATTGAAGGAAAATGAGAAAGGGGGGGGGCCCAGGGGGTAAAAAGGCTGGACCACTGGACAGCTCTCTAGCCCGTCTGTGAGTCTAAGTGTAAATTCGGCTCACTTTCAATACAAATTTGAAATAAATAAAGTGATTCTATAAATGATACAGATAGAAAAACCATGAATAGAATTATAATTTGAATTGCATATAAAAACATGATACATATTTAATAGAACAAATATATATAAAAAATACACACA
Organism: Aquarana catesbeiana; assembly: GCF_042186555.1. Taxonomy (NCBI): domain Eukaryota; kingdom Metazoa; phylum Chordata; class Amphibia; order Anura; family Ranidae; genus Aquarana; species Aquarana catesbeiana. The sequence continues at coordinate 95,646,394 of NC_133330.1, forward strand.
ACATAGTTAATAACATTGTTAGAACTAAAACCCATTGGCTTGTAGGAGGGAAAAAAAAAGAAGAGGGAGAGGAAGGGAGAAAAAAAAAAAGGAGGTGGGAACATAGAAACCAATCCAGGGAGAGTACGACATGAAAGGCAAACATTAGGTGGAATTAAAGAAAGGGCTTAAAACTTAGGCTCTCATTGAATCCAGGAAATACTGTGGCTTTGAGATCATAGATCCAGCGAGCCTCAAGCTGTAACAGAGTACGATCAACACTACCCCCTTTGGAATCCAGGGGGACATGTTCCAATGCCAAAAATTTGATAAAATGGGGATTAAATTCATGATGTATGCCAACATGTCGGCTAATGGCCGTGTCTATCTTACTTTTGTTAATTGGTTTGATATCATCTCTGATTCTTTTGAAGAACTGTTGCTTCGTCTTACCAATGTAAAAGCCACCACACAGACACTGGGCTATGTAGATAACCCCTGGTGTCTGACAGGTGACCCTACATTGGATGGAATGCCATTTAGCATTTGGAAGTCTAAATTTCGTTTTTCGGTTGACAAATTCACAAACATCACAAGTCCCACAGGGAAAGGTGCCCCAATTAGTTTGGGTTGTTGATACCGGGGTAATTTCAAAATGACTATGGACCAAATGTTCCTTTAAGGACGTCTAAACGTTATCTCAGGAAAGTCCTTGATATATTTCCTTGCAATAGGGTCTGCTGACAAAAGTGGCCAGTATTTAGTTAGTATTTGTCTAATTTCTTAGTGTTGGCTTGAGTAACAAGTAATGACCCTTACTGTGTCAGATTTAGCAGCCTGTTTGTTCTATTCTTTGCATTAACCCGATTATATGCTTTTTTGAGACAGACATGACTATAACCTCTCATTTTCAGTCTATCATAGACATCCCTTGCAGCCATTTGGAAGTCAGAGTCCTTGCTGCAGTTTAGTTTCAGCCGTAAGTGCTGGCTGTAAGGAATGCTTTTGACTAGAGAGACAGGATGAGAGCTTTGAGCGTGGAGAATAGTGTTACCAGCTGAAGATTTCCTATATAATGATCAATCTAATTTGTCTTTTGCATCAATTGAGATGACCAAATCCAAAAAGCTGATATTACTCTGACTACAGTGCATGGTAAACTTCAAATTTAAATCATTGATTGAAATTATTCGTAGGAATTCATTCAATTCGGGTTGGGTTCCAGACCAGAAAATGAGGACATCGTCTATCTACCGATGCCAGGCAATGACCTTATCATGAAGATGATTCAAAACCTCTCTAGAGAAAACTTCCTTTTCCCACCCCCCCAGGTACAGGTTTGCATACGATAGGGCACATTTGGTCCCCATCGCAACTCCCTGTACCTGGAGGTAGTGGGAAGAGTCAAATTGGAATACATTATGTTTCAAAATGTAGTAAAGCAATTACAAAACAAATTTATTATATTCAGCAGAGGAGGGACCCCTTTCATCTAAGTGATGTTTTATCACCTCAATTCCCTTGTCATGGGGAATAGCATTGTAGAGGCTTTCTACATCAAGGGCTACAAGCCATGTGTTAGGGGGAAGGGAATTACCTTTGATAGTTCTAAGAAGATCAATCGTATCTTTAATATACGAGAAAAGTGAAGTAACATGGGGTTGGAGATAGCTGTCTACTAGAGAGCTAGCATTTTCTGTAAGGCTGGAACAACCTGAAATTATGGGACGCCCTGGAGGTTCAATTAGAGATTTGTGCACCTTAGGTAGTGCGTAGAAAGTAGAGGTCTTTGGGTCCTTCACATTCAGAAAGTTATAAGTTGTGGGGGGCGTGTCCGGATGTTGAGGTGGGTGGACGTGCTGCAGAGGAGCTCCGCCGAGTCCTCTGCAATCCGGAGCCATCCGCAGTCAATACAACCCAATATTCTCCCCCATCTGTGCCCCACGACTGTCAGGGGCTGGCTGCAGTATTTTGGGGGCAAATTGACCAGTATAGCCTGTGGATTGACCTGGTCCCAGGCCGCCGCCGGCCCTGCACTAAACGCCGGCCGCCATCTTGCAGCCTACAGGACGGCCGGAATCCCCGGACTCGCGTACCGCAATCGGCGGTACGGGGGGGTGCCCGTTCGGCCTATAGTCAGGTCAGCTGCCTCCGGAACCAACGGCTGTGGGCCCCGAACACCTGCGGCCCACCAAACGCCGGCCGCCATCTGATCCTAGGCCGCTGCCGGCCCTGCACTGAACGCCGGCCTCCATCCTGCGGCCTACAGGACAGCCGGAATCCCCGGACTCGAGTACCGCGATCGGCGGTGCGGGGGGAGATCGATCGGCCTACACTCCCTCAGCCTACACCCAGGACTGCTGCTTCTGGAGCTGACGACTGTGGGCCCTGGATACCCACAGCTTACAGCGGATCCGAGGCCTGGGGGGCCTACAAGACTACTGGACCTTGGGCCTGCAGTGGGAGACACAGGAGCCATCCAGCAATTCATCCTACAAGGTGGACACCCCTCCACTGCCCCAGAGACTAAGGTACAGGCTCTTTTATCATTTGGGGACATTTAGCACTGGCCGCCATCTTGCGACCTAACAGTGAAGTTGGGCCCACACTGTGAAGGGACTAATCATATCTGGACTGTGCCCTCCTCCCTGTGTATCTGCGCACACACAATATTTAAAAGAGCCACCCGCACTGACAGGGGGACATTGCTGCTCCCTCGGGTCTGCCCCCATCCCCCCAGACCCCCCTTTCTATATGGTGGAAGGGGCTTTGATAGAGAGCAATCAACCATGGATGGCTGAAGCCGCACACCCCTGAGACCCGTGCCATCCCGACAGCCACAGGCTAATCCCGCAATACAGCGCACCTGCATTCTACATGGCGGCAGCTAGCTCACACTCCTCGGAGCCTACTGACCCTCAACAAGGCACCATACAGAGGTACCTACTTAGAACAGCGCCGACGTATCCCCGAACCCCTAAAGACAAGATGGCGTCTGGCTGCAACCCAGGGAAGACCAAGCCACCCACCGCCACTCTAGTAACAGGTAACATAACTGGGGACGCAAATGAGAAACTCCAAGAATCCAGAAGAGAGCCATCAGCCTCCTCTACAAGGTCAGCCACATCACAAGACACAGACACCGGGGAACTACGGACAACCCCTCACCCCCTGACGGGAGTACCCATCAGAACGGAAGCCACGGCCCTATTATCTGCCTTCAGAACTGACTTCGAATCCTGGGCGAGCAAGATAGAAGATTCCCTACAAGTAGAGCTGAACGCTCTGAGACAAAAAGTTACAGCTAATGAGGAAGCGGTATCAGTCTTACATACTGCTCAAGATGACCATGAGGCACTTATAACAGCCCTTGAAACTATATCCGCGACACATCTCCGTCGCCTACGCCAACACCAGCTTCGCATCGAAGACAGCGAAAACCGCAGTCGCAGGAACAATATTAGACTGCAAGGTCTACCTGAAGCAACATCGGGAGTGGAACTGAAACCCACTGTCATATCTATCCTCAATAAAGTGCTGGGCAGAGAGGCAACATCACCAATTGAACTGGATCGTGTTCACAGGGTGGGTGGGCCGGGGGGAGCCCGGGAGGGTCGCCCCCGCGATGTCCTCTGCCGGGTCCACTATTATACCTTGAAGGAGGAGATCATGCGGAAAGCATGGAACGTGGGCCCAGTGGACTTCTTTGGAGCCTCTATCCACCTATACCCTGACTTATCTCGCAATACGCTATACATGCGTCGAGTGGTGCGCCCTCTACTAGATCTTATACGACAAGCCGGTGCCTCCTACACATGGGGCCACCCCTTCAGCATCAAGGTGACACGGGGAGATAGCAGGTTCACGCTCTCCGATCCAGATCAACTGCCTGACTTTTTCATATTTCTTGAGCAAGAGCCGGTAGATGTCTTGAACTGGCTAGACCCTCCAGTCGATGGATCGAGACAGTTGGGACTTGGTTCACTCCCACAGCGTCGCAGACGTCCTAGGTCTAGGTCAGTCTCTTTTGGCCCAGGGATGAGATGGCCTACCTCTCCAGAAGATTAACTCAGAAGTTGCCCGAGATCCCTGGATCACTTGGTAAATGATGAAGTGACAGCGTGGGTCGGACCTTCTGGCTCTTTTCCTGCTCTTTGCCAATTCATTGTATGGCTGGGGTTCGGGAGAGAAGCCTATGGTCACCCTAAGACTCTCACTAAAAAGGGAGTCAGGTACTGATACAATACAACAACAGTTTTATATAAAATGTTTTGCTTCATGTTAGATTGATCCTTCTCACCCCCTCCCTCTGGGGAGTGCGTTGGGGGGGGTGTGGCGGGAGTGGGGGAACTGCACCGGAGGGAGGTTTGGCCACCGGCCTTAATCAACCCCCATTTTGGGAGGCTGTAAGTGTAGAAGGCGCCACACATGATGCGACTGGACGCCTCCTCGGGTGGGCCCCCCATTTCCCCATGCGCCCCTATGCGCACACTGCAGTTGTGACTAACTGATTTATTTACGAGAGGGAACCAATGTAATTGTATTGTATTTTCTATATGATCCCAGGTTAACTACTTAAACCCACTGCTGATATTTAATTAGTGGTTCTCACCTGTTCTCGTTAAGCTGCCTTATGTTCCACATATGTTTCATATACGTTTTCCATGATTAGTGTGCCACATATACTATATGCATGCCTGATTCGCTGTCGGGATCACGGCTCAGGTCCACCCATTTTGACCTTCCCCCCACAGTAGGACAGGCACGGTTTGTGCCTAAAGCGTGATATATCACGCAGTGTTTTGCGCTAGCAAACACATTAGTCTTCTGGACATATTTTTAGGTGTCCTTTTACTTACACCTTACCTTTTCTACTACCCTCATACTCTTCTTTCTCCTTTAATCCCTCTCCTTTTTCCTCTCTCTTCCCCTTTTTTCCCACTTCTATATTCCACCTCATCTCCCCACTCTACCCCGAACTGATCTCCATACCCCCCCCCCCCTCCCCCCCCTTTCCTTTTTTTTCTTTTTTTTTTTATTCTATTGTTCTTGCCCCTGCACGGCCTCTAACACCCCGACATGGCTCATACGGTAACCTCACGCCCCCAATTGAAACTCTGTTCATACAACGTTAATGGGCTGAACATTGCTTCGAAACGTGGGCAAATACTATATCAGATGCACAAAAGACGAGTTAACGTGCTATTGTTGCAAGAGACCCACTTCCACTCTGAATCCACCCCTTCCTGCTCCGGTAGATATTTTAATAGATGGATCCACAGTACCAATCCAACACAAAAATCTAAGGGAGTATCTATTGCGTTCCATAAAACACTCCCTATTGAACTACTTGATCATATGGCAGACCCCCAGGGCAGGTACGTCTTTGTGAAAATCTCTCTATGGGGGACTAAATTTACAATAGCTAACATATACTTACCTAACACCCACCAAATCCCATCGGCCTTACAGTATTTCAAGATCTTATCGGGTTTCGCGGAGGGTAAGCTCATACTCGGAGGGGACTTCAATACTCCTATGGATCCACTTTTGGATTCATCAACATCCCGTTCATCTGTATCCTTCCCTAAACTACGGGCCCTAAAACGTGCCATTTACAATATGCATCTTGTAGATATATGGCGGATATTGTACCCAGAATCACGAAACTACACACACTTTTCCAACGTGCACCGAACGTACAGTCGTTTAGACTACTTTTTGATCGACCACAGTTGTCTAGATTGGTCCCCAAATTGCGAAATAGACCCGATGGTTTGGTCCGACCACTCTCCTGTATACCTGACACTTACAGTTCCCTCTACGCCAATAAAAGAATGGACATGGAGGTTGAATGACTCGCTTCTGACTGAGCCAGGGTTCGATACTCGGATAGCGGAGACTATCTCAAATTTTTTTACAGACCACACCTCTGATGACACCTCACCACCCATTAAATAGGAGGCATTAAAGGCCGTTTTACGGGGGAGTTTCATCCAAATGGGTGCCCGCATGAAGAAAGAACGCTCGGCCGCGATAACCACGGCTATACACAAACTCAGGACACTAGAGACTACTCATAAACGCTCCCCGACTGCTGAGGTGCTTGTGGAGGTCTCTTCCGCCCGCTCTCAGCTTAGGGAATTATATGAGGCATCAGCTCGTACATTCGTGGACAAACTAGCCTTTCACCAGTACAAATTCCGAGATAAATGTGGTAGATCACTAGCTCGCACCCTACATACCAAACAACCCAACACCTTTATACCCCATATACGGGACAGTTCTGGGAAAATTGTCTCGTCACCCTCTGAGATGGGACAGGTTTTCCGGGACTTCTATCAATCCCTCTATAACATACCTGTAACAAGCCCCACTGATCCCCTTTATTCTAAAGCGGACACGCAAGCCTCATATATCGCACAAAACGCTTTACCTACTCTAGATGACGAAACGATAGAGGACTTGGAAGCTCCGATATCGGAAGATGAGGTTGCCCGCGCCATTGCATCTACCCCATCTGGTAAAAGCCCGGGCCCTGATGGCTTTACCCCGAAATTTTATAAACAATTTGCTCCCCTTCTCACCCCTTTCTTAACAAAAGTATTCAATTCAATCTCTGAGCGATCGATATTCCCACCGCAAACTCTAGAGGCACATATTACTCTCATCCCAAAACCAGACAAAGACCTGACTATATGTGCTAACTACCGACCCATCTCGCTGATAGGGGTTGATCTGAAAGTGTACGCAAAGGTGCTGGCTAATAGACTACAACCGTTGCTACCCCGAATCATACACTTAGATCAAGTGGGCTTTGTGAGTGGACGAGAGGCACGAGATAACACCTTGAAAACACTTCTCATTGCAGATTACGCTCGAACCCATAATGTCCCATTGTGCCTGCTAACGGTAGATGCGGAGAAGGCCTTCGACCGTGTCGATTGGCAATTTTTGCGTCTATCACTACAACAAATGGGTCTGGGCCATAATATGCTCTCAAGAATAATGTCCCTTTACACTTCTCCCTCTGCCAGGATTAGACTAAATGGATCTCTAGCTCCAAAATTCACTATCCGCAATGGAACGCAACAGGGGTGCCCCTTGTCCCCTATTCTCTATGTTCTTGTTATGGAACACCTAGCCATTGCCCTTAGAAACAACCCGGCTGTCCACGGCGTTAGTATAGGCCCCATACACACTAAACTTGCCCTATTTGCAGATGACTTACTCATCTTCGTGACCCAACCGCAAGTTTCATTACCCTCCATTATGCAGGAGTTTCAGAGATATGGAAATGTTAGTAACTTTAAAGTTAATCACAGTAAATCAGAAATACTCAACAATTCACTCCCAGAAACAGCTCTCAAACAACTTGCGTCTTCCTTCCCTTTTAAGACAAATTCCACGTCTATTCGTTACTTAGGAATCCATATCCCAACAGACGCTTCCCAATTATTCACTAGCAACTTCACCCCCCTACTTCTTAGAACACAAGCGGATCTGACCACATACGCATCTAAACAGCTCTCTTGGTTGGGTAGGGTGAATGTTTTAAAGATGGATGTCCTCCCCCGATTCCTCTATCTTTTTCAGACCTTACCTATTCACATTCCTGCCCCGTTCTTCAGAAAGCTTCGCCAGATTTTTTCTAAATTTATATGGCAAGGAAACCGCCCCAGGATAAAATACGACACAATGATTCTTCCGAAGGCCCGGGGGGGGGGCGGGGGTCCCAGATGCTTCCTCCTACCACAGGGCAGCGGTACTCACACGTATTGTGGATTGGTTTCACCATTCCTCCTCCAAGATCTGGGTTCAATTGGAGGAACATCTCAATGAGGCTGATCTCTGCGCCCTGCCGTGGACACCTGCGGCTCGGCGTAGAGGTGGTACCCTCTCTACTGCCCTTACCCGTCAGACTTTACAGATATGGGACCGACTGCTATTAACGAGTAAATTATCTAAACCCCGGGGCCCAATGACTCCTCTCTTTGGGACTCCGGCCTTCCCCCCGGCGGAAGTTGAGGAGAGATTTGGTCCCTGGAATAGGGATAGTCACAGACGTTTAGCACAGGTAATACGCGCTGACCCATCTTTGAGACCGGACATACCTCCCATACGAGCGCGGGGCCCCCAACCATGTGGTTACAAAGGAGTCAATTAATATCGTACATACGTACTCTCTCCCCCATCTCAGAAATCCTAGACGACCCGACAGACTTTGATGAGCTGCTCTTACAGCCAGATCCCCCAACACATGTAGTATCACTACTATACTCCCTTCTATTGAGAGTATCTACCCCTGACCTTCCAACATACACGCGGAAATGGGAAACAGATCTACAGCATTCCATCTCCCCTACTGATTGGCAAAAAAGTTTTATTTTAACACATAAGATCTCTTTGGCAACTAAGAATCAAGAAAAGGGGTTTAAGCTATTAACAAGATGGTACAGGTGCCCGGCGACTATCCAACGATTTAACCCCTCTATCTCAGGCACTTGTTGGAGATGCCTGTCCTCTAGTGGGACAATGCTCCACATATGGTGGACATGCCCTCCAATTCGGAAATTTTGGCAAAAGGTCTTTGATCTTTACAGCAGACTGATGGCGACCTCAATTGAGCCCACACCAGAGATAGCTATACTATCTATGCTTCCGGGCCCACTCAAGCTGATTAAAAGGGACATACTGCGCCACTTTTTGGCCGCGGTCAGGACAGTGATCCCCAGACATTGGAGAACAATAGACGTGCCTTCCTTGGGAGATTGGGCTGTCGAGGTGGATCGGATAAGAGATCTGGAGCGTTTGCTGGCGCAGGAAGCAGGGAAGGAGGAACGGTTCTCCAGCACTTGGACCTCATGGTCGATGTTTCGATACTCGGATGACTTCCCTATATGGATCAGAGATGCCCAGTCTTTGCCCGCTGATTAGCCATGTCGGGGTGCTCCCCAAGTCTGTTGTCAACCCCTGTCTCTCCACATGCTCTTACTCATCCCTTTTTCTCTGTTATCTTTTCTTAAGTACTGATCCAGTCACTCAAATTGATATATAAAAGACTATATTATCAGAATTGCTCAACAACTTAAATTTCTACAACAAATGATTGAATGATCTATACAGCGTTTTAGCTCAACGAGGAGGAATCTCCTGATAACACAAACACGCAAAAGTTTAAAGGTGGTTACAGGATGATCCCCCCACACTTGTTAGTACACTAATACATTACAAACCTATATATCTAACGTACTAATACAATATTTTTCTTGTTGTGTATATAATGTATACAATATTGTACTATACGGTACTATATCTTTCTGTTATATCTTTATTTTGAAATAAACTAAGATTGAAAGAAAGTTATAAGTGTTTTGATCAATGACCCCTTGATGGTAATCCTTGAAAACAAATTAATTAATAAATTATAGCGCAATATTGTGTGTTAAAGTTGTCAATAACTGTTTTGAAATAAGGCAATACCAATTACGATTCATTAGGATTTTTTTACACATGATTACATATTGGGAAATCCCCATAATAACCAGGTTTCCGCCTTTGTCGAAAGGCTTGATTATTATTTCCGAATTAGATTGTAGAGATTTAATAGCGCCTTTTTGTTGTGGGGTCAAGTTAGAGGACACGGTAGAAGAAGCCTTAAATTCTTTAATCTCTCTAGAGGTTTGTTGAATGAATGCCCAAATGTTGGGATTAGTATTCAAAAGTGGGAAAAGCCTAGATTTAGGTCTGAAGGATTGAGGAGGGGGTAAAGACATGCCAGCGATCGACAGCGCCGGTGAAGGAGTCAATCCAGCGTCATCCTCAGTGGCGTGTCCCTCCTTCCAAAGTTCCATCAAATCCTCCAAGGCCTGATGTTCCTCAACATTTTCCTGAAGATTTAGGCTGGGATCTGATGGGCGACAGTTAATGTTGCCCTGTTGCCCTTACTACACTCCCACCACTGCCGTTTTCCATCTATACTACATCCCCATGGGCTCCCACTCTGGTGGTGAGTTGGCGTTACATCTGTTCCATGTCAACTATGGACGGACTCGACTCCTCCCTCACCTGCAGGGCCTTTTGGGTATTGTAGTGACAGTGACTCCCTCGGTGCTTCGCGCACGCGCGCTGGCGTTTTTTCATTCGCATCGAGCCGGTGACGTCAAATGCCAGCTCGATGGAGGACAGATAAGACCGGCTTGTCTGGCTGTTCATTTAGCCAGAGCCGGAGGGTAAGAATCCATCGAGTGGCGTCTGTGACATTGGTAAGCTTCTCAACTGATGGCCATTTCTATTTTACTTTCTTTATGCAACTTAGTATCTATCAGGTTTTCTTTCTTAAGTCTTACTATAACATATATGAGGAGTTCCTACTTCCACAAGCTAAGGCTCCTTAACAAGTGGCGTCCTTCTCTCTATAAACCAGGTGCATTGGAGACACAGTCTTATGTATTAAACCTCAAAATTAACTGCCTATCTTACCTTCAATAAAATTCACCCTTTTTCTATATTAAAACTCTTATCTACTCAAACGGATACTTTAAAGTTGCAGTTCTTTTTACTGAAACCTAGGTTTTATTCATCTACTTTATTTTATTCCCCTTTTTTTTTCTCTTTGTTTTCAGCACCATTCCCTTCATTTAACATTGTGTGGGTAGTTCAAAGTTGCTTAAAAATCGCTCTGTACTCCATGTACCTTAAAAAATATGTTACCTTAAGTAAGTATTTATTATATGAGACATTTGTCCCTTCTTTCTACTTATTACTCACTGCAATCAGATATATTTCCTAGATCATTCATTAACATTATCATTTTTTGTTCTATAGTCTCCTCTTTCTGTCCTCTATGACTACAAATTTGACCATCTCCCATGCAATGGGGGGTCTGAGAGGGATTGTTTGAACCCAGCTGTCGTTTGTTTTTGGTGGTGATTTTTGTAGGGTGAGTGGCTTTGTATGTGTAGTTTATAATGGAGATTCTGCTCACTTATAAGTATTGTTTCTTGATACTCAGTGCAATAATTACGATGTGTGTCATAACAATTTTTTGTTTCTGTATTTGTTTAGTTTCTTATGCCAATCTTTATCTGAATTGCACATCCCCTGAAGAAGCAATCAGCGAAACATGTTGGGCTAGTGTGCAACTTTCATTCATTTTGGCTTGAACCTACCTACTATATAACCACTACACTATTGTAAGTATTGTGAATAATTTTTTTTTGTATTTTGTAATTTTATAAAAAAACCTTTGTAATAATAAAATCTATTCTGCTAATTTTAAGTCATTATATATCTCTCTCCATCATTTTGTTTGGCACCGTAAAAATACCCTCAACTTTTCCCTCTTTGCTTTATTACTACCTAGGGATGAGGTGCCTTTTAATTGGGTGTTGTACCGTGAACTAGACCTATGTTTCTTTCATTACATTATGATCAGTTCACAAAACTATAAACATGCAGTATTTTACTGTGTAATACTAGTTTTGTTGAGAAAAAAATATCCCCTCTGGGTTATCTATGTGCATTGCAAGGATTTAATATACTTTGGTGCAGATTCACACCTTTTTTTTTCAAATTCTTTATTTAAGTAAAGGGTATAACAGGCAGCCAACAAATAGCTTAAAAATCTGAACAGCATAATTGTAGTCCTATAAAATAAATGTCTCGAGGACACAACATATCAAACCACAGAATAGAAAAAAAAAACACTACTATTTTGGCTAAAATAGGACTATGAAATAAACACAAGGTTGGCCACCCAGATTTTTAGTATAACAGATAGAAAGGAAAGAATAGCAGAAAGGAAAACACATACACTGGCCAAGGTGTTAAATTTAAGGTGGCTGTATGGGGCCATCCAGTAGGGTTCTGCCCTCATCCGAATATATAAACATGTTCCAGAGAAGCCACGTTTTCTTATAACGTTCATGTTTATTTTGTGCTGTCAGCACTAGATCTTCCATTTTGTTAATGTCCTTAATCATTTTAAGCCACATTTGGATAGATGGCAGGTCAGACTCTTTCCATCGCAATGCGATGCAGTGATTGGCAGCGTTAAGTAAATTACATAGCACTGATTTCTTTTGTACATTGAAGGAGGAATTTCAGAGCAATGCAACAGAAAGAAGGCAGGATCCTCTGGAACCGGGTAAATTGTTGTGTAATTCTGTGCACTTCCTTCCAGAAAGCCTAAAATATATGCAAGAGTGTCCCCCTTTATCTCCGGCACTGCCAGCAGTGATCTGATGCCTCTGGGAAGAAGTGTCTTAAGACCAATGGAGTATAATACCATCTGGTAAGCACCTTATAGTTGCATTCTTAAATACGCGTGCATACGGAGGATTTAAGGGCAGACTGAATGATTTGTCTGTCCTGGTCTGGCGCAAAGGTTCATCGTAATTCTGTTTCCCATTTAACGAGACCTGGAAGCCTAAAACCTTCAGGTGAGGAAATCAGTACATAGTGGAGAGGGTGCGGGGTAGTGTACTTTCCTCCATGCAATGGGACTCAAACGGGGTGGGAATCTCTCTGTAGTCTGTCGGGGGGCCTAAAGTATTGAGAAAATTATGGAGTTGCAATGCTCTCCAGAAATCTAATGCAAACCGGCCATCCGGCTGCATCAGAGACAAGATAGAGTGTCACCCGTCCGAGCTTAGAAAATGTGATACTTGGAAACAACGTGCATCTTCCAAATTCTGAAATTGCCCACCACTTAGACCTGAGGGTGAGTCAGGATTACCCAATACCAGGTATAGGGGGATTTGTTAGAGGAGATCTGATTTTTAAACGTGAGATTACATATCCTAAGGGTGGGGCCAATGGTAGGGTGTGTTTTAAGTCCCATGGCAAGGCCCCAAAGCACCAGGGGGCTCTGCGAAGAGGAATAGTACTAAATTGTTGTACCAATTGGGTCCATAATCTCGGGGCTCCAAAGACAAAAGCTACAGTATCTGCATCCCTTTAGTAGACAAACCTCAGGGAGAAATGCATTAAAAATTAAAGTGCTATTGCAGAAGATGTATAGAAATTTGACATTTGTCATGGTGGAGACTTCTGGGAAAACCAAAGAACAATTCACAAAAGCAGGAAATTACATTTCTGGGGGCATTCTGTATGCCAGTGGTGCATGTAATTCCTCCTAATTTTCAGTAACCTTAAAATTCCGAAATTGTGTGGCAATTTATATGCTATAAAATTAATTTCTATATGTATATATATATATATATATATATATATATATATATATATATATACATTTTGTAATAACCTTTTAGTTTGATGCAATACCAGACAAAGCAGCTAAATCTGCCTCCAATATGGTATTTTATAGATTTTCTTAACCACTTCAGCCCCAGAGGATTTGGCAGCTCAATTACTTTTTACAATTTGGCACTGCGCTGCTTTTACTGGTAATTGCGCGATCGTGCAATGTTGTACCCAAACGAAATGTGCGTCATTTTTTTCCCACAAACAGAGCTTTCTTTTGATGGCATTTGATTGCCTCTGCGATTTTTATTTTTTGCGATATAAACGGAAAAAGACCAAAAATTTTGAAAAAAAAAATGATAAATTCTACTTTTTGTTATAAAAAAAAAATAATAAACTCAATTTTAGTCAAACATTTAGGTCAAAATGTATTCAGCCACATGTCTTCGGTAAAAAAATGTCAATAAGCGTATATTTATTGGTTTGTGCAAAAGTTATAGCATCTACAATCTAGGGTACATTTATTGGAATTTACGCAGCTTTTACAGTTGCAATAAAAAGTATGTGAACCCTTTTGGAATGATATGGATTTCTGCACAAATTGGTCATAAAATGTGATCTGATCTTCATCTAAGTCACAACAATAGACAATCACAGTCTGCTTAAACTAATAACACACAAAGAATTAAATGTTATCATGTTTTTATTGAACACACCATGTGCAGGTGGAAAAAATATGTGAACCCTTGGATTTAATAACTGGTTGAACCTCCTTTGGCTGCAATAACTTCAACCAAACGTTTCCTGTAGTTGCAGATCAGACGTGCACAATGGTCAGGAGTAATTCTTGACCATTCCTCTTTACAGAACTGTTTCAGTTCAGCAATATTCTTGGGATGTCTGGTGTGAATCGCTTTCTTGAGGTCATGCCACAGCATCTCAATCGGGTTGAGGTCAGGACTCTGACTGGGCCACTCCAGAAGGCGTATTTTCTTCTGTTTAAGCCATTCTGTTGTTGATTTACTTCTATGCTTTGGGTCGTTGTCCTGTTGCAACACCCATCTTCTGTGGAGCTTCAGCTGGTGGACAGATGGCCTTAACTTCTCCTGCTAAATGTCTTGATAAACTTGGGAATTCATTTTTCCTTCGATGATAGCAATCCATCCAGGTCCTGACACAGCAATGCAGCCCCAAACCATGATGCCCCCACCACCATACTTCACAGTTGGGATGAGGTTTTGATGTTGGTGTGCTGTGCCTCTTTTTCTCCACACATAGTGTTGTGTGTTTCTTCCAAACGACTCAACTTTGGTTTCATCTGTCCACAGAATATTTTGCCAGTACTGCTGTGGAACATCCAGGTGCTCTTGTGCAAACTGTAAACGTGCAGCAATGTTTTTTTGGACAGCAGTGGCTTCCTCTGTGGTGTCCTCCCATGAAATCCATTCTTGTTTAGTGTTTTACATATCGTAGATTCGCTAACAGGGATGTTAGCATATGCCAGCGACTTTTGTAAGTCTTTAGCTGACACACTAGGATTCTTCTTTACCTCATTGAGCAGTCTGCGCTGTGCTCTTGCAGTCATCTTTACAGGATGCCCACTCCTAGGGAGAGTAGCAGCAATACTGAACTTTCGCCATTTATAGACAATTTGTCTTACCGTGGACTGATCAACAGCAAGGCTTTTGGAGATACTTTTATAACCCTTTCCAGCTTTATGCAAGTCAACAATTCTTAATCGTAGGTCTTCTGAGAGCTCTTTTGTGCGAGGCATCATTCACATCAGGCAATGCTTCTTGTGAAAAGCAAACCCAGAACTGGTGTGTATTTTTTATAGGGAGGCCAACACCTCCAATATCATCTAATTGATTGGACTCCAGTTGGCTAACACCTCACTCCAATTAGCTGTTGGAGATCTCATTAGTCTAGGGGTTCACATACTTTTTCCACCTGCGCTGTGAATGTTTACATGGTGTGTTCAATAAAAACATGGTAACATTTAATTCTTTGTGTGTTATTAGTTTAAGCAGACTGTGATTGTCTATTGTTGTGACTTAGATGAAGATTAGATCACATTTTATGACCAATTTGTGCAGAAATCCATATCATTCCAAAAGGGTTCACATACTTTTTTTTTATTGTAACTGTAGTTTATGACTACCTATCTCATTTCTTGAGGTGCTAAAATGGCAGGGCAGTATAACCCCCCCCCCCCCCCAAATGACCTCATTTTGGAAAGTAGACACCCCAAGGAAATTGCTGAGAGGCATGTTGAGCCCATTAAATATTTTATTTTTTTGTCACAAGTGATTGAAAAATGACAAAAAAATTACACAAAGTTGTCACTAAATAATATATTGGTCACACATGGCATGGTTATATGTGGAATTACACCCCAAAATACATTCTACTGCTTCTCCTGAGTACGGGGATACCTCATGTGTGAGACTTTTTGGGAACCTAGCCACGTACAGGACCCAAATAACCAATCACCGCCTTCAGGATTTCTAAGGGTGTAAATTTTTGATTTCACTCCTCACTACCTATCACAGTTTCGAAGGCCATAAAATGCCAAAATAGCACAACCCCCCCCCCCCCAAATGACCCCATTTTGGAAAGTAGACACCCCAAGCTATTTGATGAGAGGCATGTTGAGTCCGTGGAATATTTTATATTTTTCCACAAGTTGCTGGAAAATTATTTATTTTTTTTTTTTTTTGCACAAAGTTGTCACTAAATAATCTATTGCTCAAACATGCCATGGGCATATGTGAAATTACACCCCAAAATACATTCTGCTGCTTCTCCTGAGTATGGGGATACCACATGTGAGACTTTTTTGGAACCTAGCCGTGCACAGGACCCTGAAAACCAAGCACTGCCTTCAGGCTTTCTAAGGGCGTAAAATGGTGATTTCACTTGATCACTACCTATCACAGTTTCAGAGGCCCTGAAATGTCAAGATAGCACAACCCCCCCCCCCCCCCCAAATGACCCCATTTTGGAAAGAAGACACTTCAAGCTATTTGCTGAGAGGCATGTTGAGTCCATGGAATATTTTATATTTTGCCACAAGTTTCGGGAAAATTAAAATTGTTTTTTTTTTACACAAAGTTGTCAGTAAATGATATATTGTTCAAACATGGCATAGTTACATGTTGAATTACACCCCAAAATACATTCTGCTGCTTCTCCTGAGTTTGGGGATACCACATTTGTGGAACTTTTTGTCAGTCTAACCGCGTATAGGACCCCGAAAACCAATCACCACCTTCAGGCTTTCTAAGGGCGTACATTTTTGATTTCACTCCTCACTGCCTATCACAATTTCCGAGGCCATGAAATGACCAGTTAACACAAAACCCCCCCAAATGACCCCATTTTGGAAAGTAGACACCCCAAGCTATCTGCCGAGAGGCATGTTGAGTATTTTGCAGATCTCACTTTTTTTCACAAAGTTTTGGAAATTGAAAAAAGAAAAAAAAAATTTCTTTTCTTTCTTCATTTTCAAAAATAAATGAGATCTGCAAAATACTCACCATGCCTCTTAGCAAATACCTTGGGGTGTCTACTTTCCAAAGTGGGTTCATTTGGGGGGTTTGTGCTATCTTGACATTTCACAGCCTCCAAAATTGTGATAGGTAGTGAGGAAGTGAAATAACCATTTTACACCCAAATACCCCGCACACACGGTCGGACATTGATCGGACATTCCGACAACAAAATCCTAGGATTTTTTCCGACGGATGTTGGCTCAAACTTGTCTTGCATACACACGGTCACACAAAGTTGTCAGAAAATCCGATCGTTCTAAACGCGATGATGTAAAACACGTACGTCGGGACTATAAACGGGGCAGTGGCCAATAGCTTTCATCTCTTTATTTATTCTGAGCATGCGTGGCACTTTGTCCGTCGGATTTGTGTACACACAATCGGAATTTCCGACAACGGATTTTGTTGTCGGAAAATTTTATATCCTGCTCTCAAACTTTGTGTGTCGGAAAATCAGATGGAAAATGTGTGATGGAGCCTACACACGGTCGGAATTTCCGACAACAAGGTCCTATCACACATTTTCCGTCGGAAAATCTGACCGTGTGTACGGGGCATTAGAAAGCCTGAAGGCGGTGATTGGTTTTCAGGGTCCTGTGCACGGCTAGGCTCCAAAAAAGTCTCACATGTGGTATCCCCGTACTCAGGAGAAGCAACAGAATGTATTTTGGGGTGTAATTTCACATATGCCCATGGCATGTTTAAGCAATAGATCAGTTAGTGACAACATTGTGCAAAAGAAAAAAATTAAATTTTCCCACAACTTGTGGCAAAATATAAAATATTCCATGGACTCAACATGCCTCTCATCAAATAGCTTGGGGTGTCTACTTTCCAAAATGGGGTCATTTTGGGGGGGGGGGGGGTTGTGCTATCTTGGCATTTTATGGCCTTCAAAACTGTGATAGGTAGTGAGGAGTAAAATCAAAAATTTACACCCTTCGAAATCCTGAAGGCGGTGATTGGTTTTCGGGGTCCTGTACGTGACTAGGCTCCAAAAAAGTCTCACACATGAGGTATCGAAGTACTCAGGAGTAGGGATGGACTGACTGTTCAAGTCGAACATGAGTTTGACTCGAACATCGGCTGTTCAATCGTTCGATGAAGATCGAACATTATGGGCCGTTGGCGCCAAATTCGAGTGGCGCGTCACGGCCCATAATGCACTGCGTCATCGCAGTGCTTTGCTGGCTGATGATTGGACACGCATGCACTATGACCCACATGCTTTGGCCAATCACAGCACCGTAAGCAAACAGAGCCATAATTGGCGAAAGGCTGAGTGCCTTCCTGCAGTACTGTTTGCAATCTACTTCAGGCAGGCAGTTGATTCAGTTAGCTGCAGTGTATTTCATATATATATATACAGTCAGACTGCTATATATATATCCACTGTATCCAGTTTAGCTAGATCTCACTGCAGACCGTTCCTGCTGTACTGTTTCTAATATACTTCAGGCAGTCAGTTGATTCAGTTAGCTGCAGTGTATTTCATATATATATATATATATATATATATATATATATATATATATATATATTTATATATATATATATATATTTATTTTTATATATATATATATATATATATATATATATATATATATATATATATACAGGCTTGTATATATATAGTCTAGCCAAGGCTATACCTGACTGTAGGCCATTCCTGGAGTACGTGTTCAAAGACACTTTCAGGCAGGTGACTCAGTGAGGTGCAGTTCATAAAATATATATCCACTGCATTGTATTTTTTTTTTTACATGTCATTCTTCTTTAATGCATATAATACATTTCCCTTTACCTTATTAATGTAAAGTGGCTCTGTCACAAGATTAAACAAATAAAAGAGATGACGTAATCTGTCCCACTGCCCTTGCCACTGATCTTTGCTCTCCTGAAGAATCGTTATCATCCAATCAACTTTCAGGTGTGTTAGGTACTTGGTCCCCTGCTGCACTATGGTTTCTTCCACCAGCCCACTGTTGCTTTTTCTAAAACAGCTGAGTCACCTTCAAAGCAAACATTAACACTTATTTGTCCAGCTGCAAAAGCCATCAAACTCTGCTCTGGTGAAATGAGAAGTTTGCTGAAATATCTTCAGCATCCAGCACACGTCCAGGTATGGTAGATGACTGGTCCCCCATTGCGCTCTGTGAATCTATGTCACTATAGCCTGTACCAGGGGTCCCCAAACCACGGCCCCCAGCCGCCCAGGAACCACAACTCCCATCATGCCCAGTCATGTCCGTGAATGTCAGTGTTTTACAATGCCTCATGGGATGTGCAGTTCTGCAACAGCCGGAGGGCCGCAGCCCGAGGACCCCTGGCCTGTACTGTGTCCTGTAGTGATGTAGAGGCTGATAGAAAGAACCAAAGAACACATTGGGGGCTACCACTAACGCAAAATCCACTCCGCACCGCAAGCGCACCTGGAAGCAAAGTCGCCGCAGATCCGCAGGGAAAATAAAAAACAGCATTTTAGCTTGCACATGATTGGATGATAAAATCAGCAGGGCTTCCACTCATTTCAGATCTACCCCTTAGATCCGGAGCGACTGCACCTCCAAGTGCACCCGCAGTGCAAAGCGGACCTGCCCTTCGCAAACAACCCCCATAGTGTCCTAGCTATCAGTTCTTGAAGATGCTTCAGCAAGCTTAGCTCTTCTTGAGAGTGAATATCTATGGTGTGGGTTGCAGGACAAGTAATGCCCCGTACACACGGATTTACACACGGTCGGATTTTCTGACGGAAAATGTGTGATAGGACCTTGTTGTCGGAAATTCCGACCGTGTGTGGGCTCCATCACACATTTTCCATCGGAATTTCCGACACACAAAGTTTGAGAGCTTGCTATAAAATTTTCCGACAACAAAATCCATTGTCGGAATTTCCGATCGTGTGTACACAAATCCGACGCACAAAGTGCCACGCATGCTCAGAATAAATAAAGAGACGAAAGCTATTGGCTATTGCCCCGTTTATAGTCCCGACATACGTGTTTTACGTCACCGCGTTCAGAATGATCGTATTTTCCGACAACTTTGTGTGACCGTGTGTATGCAAGGCAGGTTTGAGCCAACATCCGTCGGAAAAAATCCTAGGATTTTGTTGTCGTAATGTCCGATCAATGACCGACCGTGTGTACGGGGCATTAGTGTTAATTGATTTCTTTGCAAGGACATCTTTCTTTTTTTTTTTTTTTTCCACATCAGCAGCACTTTAGAGAGATTTAACTCAGCCGAGTCATTCATTTATGTCCCCTCTCGTTTTCGCATCATTGTGGCAAAGAGTATTTTGTTTTCACATTTTCATTTCTTCTTATTAAGGAAACTTTTATTTTTTTAATTTTTTATCTGCCAAACATATAAATATATATTTATATCCCCCCCCCCCAAAAAAAGGGGGAACCCCCCTCCCCACCCCCCCCCCTCTCCAACATAGGCAGGACAAACATTTTTACCGCGTTTATCCTACCGATCCACGACAGATCTCTGTACCTCATCCTGCCTAATAGGTCCTTGATCTTATTGAGCAAGGGAATATAGTTAATGGCAAACAAATCCCTCGGAGACTGTGTTAATTTTATGCCCAGATACCTTAGCTCCCTCTCACACCATGCAAAAGGGAATCTAGGTTGGATTGCTTTCTGCTCACGCATAGAAATCGATATATTTAAAAGCTCTGACTTACCCATATTTATTTTAAAGTTTGTCAATCTTCCATAGCGCTCAAACTCCTTGGGCGCCATGGGGATTGTTGTTCTAGGGTAAGTGATATAACAAAGTAAGTCGCCGGCAAATGCCGCTGCTTTATATTCCCTTCCTCCCACCCGGATTCCTTTAATATCTACATTCTTGCGGAGAGCCGCTAAAAGTGGTTCCAGGGTTATAACAAACAGGATCGGGGTCAGGGGGCAACCCTGTCTTGTCCCATTAAATAACTCAAGGGGAGAAGACAGGGTTCCATTTACTCTAATTCTGGCCTTTGGATGTCTGTATAGAGACAAAATCCATTTCATCATCCTCTCCCCGATTCCTAGATGTTTCAAAGTTTCAACCATAGATCCCCAATTCACTCTGTCTAAGGCCTTTTCGGCATCGATTGACAATAGGGCCACTGGGGTGTCACTCCTGACCACTTCCTGCATTAAAAAATTTGTTTTCAGGGAATTATCCCTCCCCTACCTTCCAGGTATGAATCCCACCTGATCATTATGTATCCACTGCTTCAACCCAGCTTTAAACCTATCTGCAAGTATTTTAGCGAAGATTTTTGTGTCTACGTTTAATAACGAAATTGGCCTGTAGCTTCCAGGGGATGCTGGGTCCTTGCCTTCTTTCAAGATAGGGGTGATATGAGCTAGCAGGGACTCTTCTCGGGACACCTCACTCTCACCCAGGGCATTCAGATAATTGTACAGTTTGGGTACCAAAATTTTAGAGAATTTTTTTATAGTATGCTATGGAGTATCCGTCGGGGCCTGGGCTCTTTCCCAGGGCAGTGTTACTTATCGCTCTTTCTACTTCTTCCTGCGATATGGGTATCTCAAGACGCTCAACCTCCTCCCTATCTGCCCTGGGAAGGTCTAGTCCCCGCAGGTATCGTCTCCTTATCGTCTCCTTCTTGCTTTCACTCGTCTCCTCTTTCCAGCCTACCTTATATAGGACACTATAGTAGGAGTGGAATATTTTGGCAATCTTTGGGGAAGAGAATTCCAAGCTCTTCCTCCTCTTCCCTCATTTTAGGTATAAAAGTCCTATTCTTTTTTTCCTTGATCTTTCTTGCCATCCACTTTCATGATTTATTACCCTCCTGGTTCATATCCCTATTGATAGTATAAAAAGAACACTTCCTTTCCTTGTCCAGTAACTCATCCAGTTCTCTTCTTTTCCCTATTAGCTCTTGCTTTTCAGGGATCCCCCTGGGTCTTGTACTCTGTTCTAATTCCTGGATCTCCCTGTATAGGCGTGCCATCTTTTCCTCCCTTTCTTTTTTTTTTTCCCGCTCCAATACCGTTCAGAATCCCTCTTATATAAGTTTTATGTGCCTCCCAAAGGGTGGCCCTAGATATGTCCTCTGTGTCGTTTATCTCAAAGTAGCTCTTCAATTCCTGCTCTATTTTGAATCCGGATCCTGGATAAGAGAGTCATTCAACTTCCAATTCATCCTAGTCTGAACCACACCGGCGATCTCTAACTGGATTTTCACCGGCGCATGGTCAGACAAGGTGATTGCTTTGATTTCTGCTGCCTTCAGGTAAGGGACCAACTGGTGTTCTATTAAAATGTAGTCTATCCTTGAGAATGATTTATGTACCAAAGAATAAAAGGTGTAATCCCGTTCCTTTGGATGACATATACTCCACGCGTCCATTAGCTGGAGACGCATTAGCATTTTTTTTGGTGCCTCACCTTGTATGCTTTATCACACCTCTTGAGGTATCCATCCCGGGGTCCATGCTCCAATTTAAGTCCCCTGCAATTATTAGTTTGCCTTTCTTAAAGGTCTCAAGTTTCCTCAAAACTTTCCTTAAAAATTTCTCCGGGTTCCTATTAGGGGAATAAATATTCGCCACTGTGACCCACATATCGAACAGCTTCCCTTTCACAAAAATTAACCTGCCCCCTGGGTCGCCCAGTCGCTCCTCCTCTACGAGCATCATTGTCCTGTCAAACCCAATAGCCACTCCCCTTGAATGTGTGGATCCTGCGTCCCCATAGAACCACTTAGGGAACTGATACAATGCCAGTCCCCCTCCTGGGTGCGTAATATAAGTTTCCTGCAGGAACACCACATTTGCTCCCAAAAACTGCAACTCCTGCTTAATTTTATACCTTTTTTTTGCTGTATTAAGTCCCCTTACATTATACCTAACAAAATTTACCACTCCCATACTTCACCTCAAATAAGAGCGTCTGGCCAATCCAGTGGGGCACGCCCAGGAGAAAGAGAGAGAGGAAGAAAGAATAACACACAAAAAAAAAGAAAAAGTAGCCCACCCCCCCAAACCCAACCCTCTATCCCTCGATCCCTCCCTTCTAGTCTGACCCCCCCCTAGTCTGGAACAAATCGCCTATGCCAGCTGGGCAGACCCCTCTGTTCGTTATATGGGTCGGATGGTCTTCATCTATCTGATGCCAGCCTGCCCCCATATTCCCTATTGGGCTCACGTCACAGGTGCCCCCCTGTCCACCCTGGTACCCCCCCGCCTCACTCAGCCCCTACTGGAGCTATCCCACACCCCCCGGCTATATCTCATTAATGCTAGCTTGAGTTGCCTACTGGGCTCCCTCTGTCTGTCCAACCCCTTTATACTTCGCGTTGATAACACTCTCTCTTCCTCTCCCCAACCAGGAATGGGGGGGTGGCAATATCCAGCTTGCTACAAAAGTCCTCCAGATCCTCTGGGAATCTCAGCACTGCCGTTCTTCCATTTTTTTTCCCAATTAAACAGGCTGGGAACCCCCATTGGTAAGATATCTCTGTTGATTTTAGTAGGCCTGTCAGAGGTTTCAACAGTCTCCTTCTTGTGAGAGTCTCCGCCGACAGGTCTGAGTAGACTTGTAGCGCTACCCCTTCAAAGCCTAAGCCTGGTCGCTGTCGCAATTTTCCCAAAATTTTATCTTTTTCTTCCACATAATGGAACTTTATTATCACATCTCTCGGGCTCTCTGATCTATTTTGGGGATATCGTGCGATCCTGTGGGCTCTATCTAGCTTTAAAGGGTCTGTTATTTCTTTATCCAATAAGGGGTTGAACAGCTGCTGTAGTACTGACGTCAGGTCTTCCTTCCCGTATTTTTCTGGGAGACCTTTGATTTGCAAGTTTTTACGTCGGCTGCGATTCTCCTGGTCTTCTAATTTATATAGGAGACTTCTATTCGCCTTTTGTAGATCTCTTAGTTGCTTACTAATACCCTCTAATTTTTGCTCATGGTCTTCTAATCTGTCCTCCGACTCCTCCACCCTTCTAAGCACTTGCCCAATATCTGATCTTACAGCCACAATATCTACTTTCAATGAGGTCTCCATTTTTAACAGCATCTCAGCAAGCACTTCTTTGATTTGTGGGGCTTCCTCCTGTGTTAACTGCTGTGAAGATCTTTTTCCTGCTAATTGCTCTTCACCACCATTCCTCCCCTGTGATCCCTCCTGGGCCTCAGAACCACTCTGCTGGTGGCTCCCACTGCTTCTTGGTCTTACAGTTTTACTCTCCTGTATTTCCCCTCCTTTGTTCTCTTCTACTGCCCCCTTCTGTCTATTAATTCCTGGGCGTGTGGAGGCCCCTAATCTAGGGCTTCCCTGCGCTTCTTCCAATATGCTGGACTCCGCAGACATATAGCGTTGGATCCCACCCGGGCTTGACACAGCCGTGGCGCCTTTATTACCTTTGGTTGACTTCCCCCTCATTTCTCTAGCTCGCAACCCGTCTAGCCTGGTGAGGTGTATTAATTTAGACCCGGGGGAATGTCCAGCTTCTGCGTAATTTCCTGCAATTCCTTAAAGTAATTATACACAAGGGGAACAAACTCAGACACCTGCAGGGCCACCTCCTTTTGATCATACACAATTAATTGACCAGCTTAGTTCAGCTTAGGCGTGAGCCCAGGCATCAATCTCAAAAAGTCTCTTCAAAACCTGGGATGGTCTATGGGGGAAGCATACGCGGGGGTTTACCCAATATCAGTCCCTATATGTACAGTTTGACAAAAGGGGGGTGTCCCCACCCTCAATTCCCTCTATCTTCCCAGACCCCTTTCCACTCAGTTTAGGGGAAGGGAGAGAACCCAGAGTTGGCATTCATGACTCTTCATTAACTTGCCTCTCAGCTACATCTCCACCGCTCTACCCCGATAAGATGACTTCATTATGCAGTCCTAGGATACTATCAAATGGGTCTTTGAGCATTGAGTATCTAAGTGTTCAGTGGGTGAGCTTTTATGAGTCCAGATGTTAACAGTTCATATATACAAACAAAAAGAAAAATGCACACAGGCTGACAGCCCAATCCAGCACGGTCTGTCACTCTCCGGGCTCCTGATGCCTGCGGAGGGGGCGCACATAAACCATCGAAGCCAGCAGGGGACAAGCAGCTGTTCACTGCTCACCGGGCAGTACAGGCTCCAACTCCGGCGTCCCGGTGTCTCTTCCTTTCAGCTGCGAGCCGAGCGAGTGTGCGGGGAGGGCAGAGGCTCCAGGGCCTCCTAGGAGCGCTCCTATGTACTGACGCTCCACCCCATCCACTGCATTGTAGACCAGCCAAGCTTATACCTGACTGTAGGCCATTCCTGGAGTACGTGTTCAAAGACACTTTCAGGCAGGTGACTCAGTGAGGTGCAGTTCATAAAATATATATCCACTGCATTGTAGTCCAGCCAAGCCTATACCTGACAGTAGGCCATTCCTGGAGTACGTGTTCAAAGACGCTTTCAGGCAGGTGACTCAGTGAGGTGCAGTTCATAAAATATATATCCATTGCATTGTAGTCCAGCCAAGCCTATACCAAGCACCTGATGCTGATGTAACCGAATAATTTTTTTATGAATGTGAGATCCCTTGAAGACTGCCTATGCTGATGCTGAGTGACTATCCTGTTATGCTGAGTGACTATCCTATTCCATCTCAATGTTCATGTTGATAGCCTCTAAAAACATTTTAGGTTCTAGGCACCACCACCAGTGGCTAAGGCCCAATTTTTCTGCACCTGTTTAACAGGGGCGTGTAATTACAATTTTTGCTGTAATATTTTTACAGTTCTTGATTTAATGTTTCACAGCAGGGCCCGTTCCTTCGCTCAACAAGAGTATCTGTGAGGGGTTGCAGTGTTGTGGCACCACCACCACTGCCTAAGGCCCAATTTTTCTGACCCTGTTTAACAGGGGTGTGCAATTACTTTTTTTGATCAAATATTTAACAGCAGGGCTCGTTCCTGTGCTCAACAAGAGTATCTGTGAGGGGTTGCAGTGTTGTGGCACCACCACCACTGCCTAAGGCCAAATTTTTCTGCCCCTGTTTAACAGGGGTGTGTAATTACAATTTTTGATTTACTATTTCACAGCAGGGCTCGTTCCTGCGCCCACCAAGAGTAACTGTGAGGGTTTATAGTGCTGTGGCACCACCACCACACCACCACCAAAGGCCCAATTTTTCTGCCCCTGCTCAACAGGGGCATGTAATTACAATTCTTGATTTAATGTTTCACAGCAGGGCCCGTTCCTGCGCTCAACAAGAGTATCTGTGAGGGGTTGCAGTGTTGTGGCACCACCACCACCACCTAAGGCCCAATTTTTCTGCCCCTGTTTAACAGGGGCACGTACTTACAAATCTTGATATAATATTTCACAGCAGGGCCCGTTCCAGCACCCAGCAAGAGTAACTGTGAGGGCTTACAGTGTTCTGGTACCACCAACACCTAAGGCCCAATTTTCCGCAGAGTGTATAGGGCAGGCAGGACAGGAAGTGAGAGGAAATCTACCCCTAGGAAGGGAAATTGTCTCCTGTAAGAGTTAATATGGGAAAAAGATGTCTCCTTCACTGATTTATCACCAATCTCTGTTTCCCTTAAAAACCCCAAATTTTCAAAATCCAATTGTCATTGGGACAGAAAGTGAGGTGAAATCTTCTGAACAGGGGCACAGACAGCAAAACAAATGTTACAGGGGTGATAACCCTTCCCTATGTTCTCCAAAAAGCTTTAAAATAGATTTTTTTGCTGGAGCTACACTTACAAAATGTACCTGTTCCAAATTACAAACAGATTCTACAGAAGAACAAACCTACAATCCCTGTCATGTTTTCACCGCCTGTATACTGCTGTTTAGAGTATATAGGGCCTGGGGGCCCAATGCCTTTTCTTTTTTTAATTTGGGTGCGGGGTTGCCCTTAATATCCATACAAGCCCCAAAGGGCCTGGTAATGGGCTGGGGGGGGTAACCATACCGTTTGTCTCACTGATTTTCATCCATATTGCCGGGACCCGACATTACATTAAAGCATCAAGCAGTTTTAAATGACTTTTATTCCTTTAGAAATTTCATTTTGTGCAGGGACTCTTCTAACCACGGGAAACACGCGCCACTATACGGGCATACTATTGACACCCCCCAGGTACGATATTTAAAGGAATATTTCACTTTTATTTTTTCACTTTAAGCATCATTAAAATCACTGCTCCCGAAAAAAAGTAAATTTTTAAAACTTTCTTTTCCATTGATGCATGTCCCCTGGGGCAGGACCCGGGTCCCCAAACCCTTTTTATGACAATAACTTGCATATTAGCCTTTAAAATTTGCACTTTTGATTTCTCACATTCGAGTCCCATCAGCTTTAACGGTGTTCGAATGTTCGCGCGAACTTTCGGTCCGTTCGCATGCTCTGGATGCGAACCGAACCGGGGGGGGGGGGGGGGTGTTTGGCCCATCCCTACTGTAATTCCACATATAACCATGCCATGTTTGAACAATATATTATTTAGTGACAACTTTGTGCAAAAAAAAAAAAAAAAACTTGTGAAACGAAACTTGTGACAAAATATAAAATATTCTATGGACTCAACATGCCTATAAGCAAATAGCTTGGGGTGTCTACGTTCCAAAATGGTGTCATTTGGGGGGGTTTTGATCTGTCTTGGCATTTTATGCACAACATTTAGAACCTTATGTCACACATCACCCATTCTTATAACCACTTGAAGACAAAGCCCTTTCTGACACTTTTTGTTTACATGAAATTTTTTTTTTTTTGCAAGAAAATTACTTTGAACCCCCAAACATTATATATTTTTTTAAAGCAAAGGCCCTACAGATTAAAATGGTGGGTGTCGCAATTTTTTTTTTTACACAGTATTTGCGCAGAGATTTTTCAAACGCTATTTTTTTGGAAAAAACACACTTTTTTAATTTTAATGCACTAAAACACACTATATTGCTGAAATGTTTGATGAAATAAAAAAGATGATCCTATGCCGAGTACATGGATACCAAACACGACATGCTTTAAAATTGCACACAAACGTGCAGCGGCGATAAACTACATACATTTTTAAAAGCCGTTACAGGTTATCATTTTAGATCTACAGAGGAGTTCTACTGCTAAAATTAGTGCCCTCGATCTGACCTTTGTGGTGATAGCTCACATGCATGGTGCAATTCTTGTTTATATATGACACCAGACCGACGCTTGAGTTCGCCTTTGCACATGAGCATGGTGGGACAGGGGTGCTTTTTTTTTTATATATTATTATTTATTTTGATTTATTTTTTATTATATTTTTAAACTGTTCCTTTCATTTTTTTTTTTTTTTTCTTAATCATTTTTATTATCTCAAGGAATGTAAATATCCCCTATGATAGCAATAGGTAGTGACAGGTACTCTTTTTTGAAAAAAATGGGGTCTATTAGACCCTAGATCTCTCCTCTGCCCTCAAAGCATCTGACCACACCAAGATCGTTGTGATAAAATGCTTTGCCAATTTCCCAATGGTGCTGTTTATATCTGGCTAAACCTAAGTCATGAAATGCTCATAGCTTCCGGTTTCTTAGGCCATAGAGATGATTGGAGGCATTCTGGTCTCTAATCAGCTCTATGGTCAGCTGGCTGAATCAACGGCTGCATTCTCAGGTTCCCTGTTGGGACAGGAGAACCCGAGAAAACCATGGAAGACGGTGGGAGGAGGGGGACGTTCCCTCCCACTGCTTATAAAAGCAGTCTAGAGGCTAATTAGCTGCTAGGATTGCTTTTATAAAAAAGCCGACTGCTGGCAGAAAACAATGATACCAAGAAGATCATTCTGGTATAACCACTCAAAGTCCAGCAAGATACCAGTACGTTGCTGGTCCTTGTTGGGCATACATTGTAATGTTCTTTTTTTCATGCAGCCTGTGGGCTGAACGAAAAAAAGAGATTGATCAGTGGGTATACCCACCATTAGAATACCGCCCTTCATCCACCCACTTCTAATGATGGGCATACATGCACAATTTTGTTTTTAACTGTGGTGGTGAAATCACCTCCTGCAGCGCTGGAGTCACTGATTTACGTATTGTGGGAGCAAACGCTGTTGCTGTCAAGATGAATAAATCAGTGATGCAGCTGAATGGCCTAAAAAATATATGCCGAAGCATGGGGGCATCCGCCCCAAAAGTTAGGCGCACATTGCTCCTCCACCCCTGCTGCCCCCATGCTTCGCCATATATGCTCTTTTTTTTAACTGTGGTGGTGAAATCACCTCCGACAGCACTGGAGTCACGGCTTTACGTATCGTGGGAGCAAACACTGTTGCTGTCAAGATAAATAAACCCGTGCTGTAGCTGAATGGCCTACCTGCTTAGCAAATGATGGTTAACAATAAAACAAAGTAACATTACAGTATAACAGTAATGCCCTGTATACACATGAAAAATGAAAAATGATGAAAAATGTGCAATCAGAGCGTGTTGTCGGAAATTCCGACTGTGTGTGGGCTCCATCGGACTTTTTCCATCGGTTTTCCCGACACACAAAGTTTGAGAGCAGGCTATAAAATTTTCCGACAACAAAATCCGATCACGTCAATTCTGACCGTGTGTCGCCAATTCCGACGCACAAAGTGCCACGCATGCTCAGAAGAAATTCCGAGACGGAACAGCTCAGTCTGGTAAAATTAGCATTCGGAATGGATATAGCACTTTCGTCACACTGCAATGTTTTAAATTGTTTAATGCAGCGCACTCTGTTCTTCCTTATAATGCTAGAAGAATGAAGTAGTTTTGCTGCTCATATTCACACAGACTTCTCACAAACTTCTTTCTTTATTATTTATCGTGATTCCCTCAATATATTTTGATTTGTCTCACATCTGACAAAAAAGATTTTTTTTTTTTTTTGGTTTGTATTGTTTTCAAGCCTGATCGTGTTGTTAATTTTTTTTTTTTTTGGTATATTACATCCAGAATATATTTGGGTGTGTTTTGTGTGTCAAGTTACCACAACACCATTATTATCTTGTATTATTTAATCTCAAGGAGATTGTTTGGAGTTGGTGTTCCTTGTTATTTTCACATTGTATATTTGAAATGTACCTGCCTCCTCACAAGCAAACTGTCCTTTTTGAAGGAAAACACACATAGGCGAGTATAATTGAAACAAAAATTCCTTTATTAAGGGCTCAGAACCAAACAAAGAGGGAGGCAACGCTGGAGAAACAGCTGAAATTGGCGAAGCCTTTGACCCCCAGGGCAGACATCAATTCTTTTACAGAAATTTTGGAGTACATATCTAAGGGAGTGCAGTCTGGTCCAGAAGTCCAAGAGATCGTGAAAGCAGCAGATGACATCTATGTCCCCAGGCTGTGGTCATACAAGAGGCTGCATCGTTTGTCAGACCAGACTGAACCCAGGGCCATCACTCTCTGGTCTTCCTTACACACTTCCTTCCACGCTGTGGCTCTGGTGTTGGAGGTGTGGCAGGAGGAGGAGTAGGACCTGGAGGAGGAGTAGGACCTGGAGGAGGAGGAGGAGGACCATGTGTGAGCTGACAAATGTGGGTTTCACATGTGAGTTGGCCCCTCAACCCCTTATTTACAGCTTCCAAAATTAAAAACTCACATAGGAGTCGTTGGCCCTCCTTCATTTGCATCATTTTGCATGCAGTTAGCTCCCCAAAATCCTCTTCCACACTGCGGGGTGTTCTGAGGGCCTCTGTAGCCTTCCAAAAGAGGCCTATGGCAGCCTCATCCAGGTTACTCCTCTTCCTGCCACTTTGTCTTTGAAGGCGGAGGGGAGGGACCTGGATATCAGGCAGCCTGCTTGGCCCGGCCACCTCCTGGCTGAGACTTTCCTGTGTATGAAAAAGGGACATGGTTTTAGTTTTCGGTTCATCAATCACAATCAGAAATTAGTACTCCAAACTAACATCTATTTAACATCATTGATTGGACAACCAGAGATATTCTGAAGAATGCTATACCTGGCTCAATCTGGGCTCCTCCACATGTTGCTGCCTGGAAGGCCCAGGTTGGGCGTCAGAAGCCTCAGCTGAGGGGGAAGGAAGCATGGAAGGAAGAGTGGAGAGTGCAGGCCTGGGTTCAGTCTGACCTGCCAGAAAATGCAGCCTGTCATAGTACCACAGCCTGGGGACATAAATGTCATCTGCTGCTCCTGATCTCTGGGAATCCTGGACTTTCTTGTGCTCCCTTAGATAAGTGCTCCTCATGCCACCAGTTAGGATCTTCAAATAGGTGATGTCTGCCGTGGGGATCATCGGCTTCACAAATTGCAGCAAATTATCCAGTGCTGCCTTCCTCTTTGTTTGGTTCTTATATTCAGGGTGGTTTATCTGCCATAGACAGGGCAACTCCCTGAACATATCTATGAAGATTGGCATAAAGTCCTGATCATTGACTAGATCCATTTTCACTGCAAGACACAACACAAGACAAACCCTAATGTCAGCCTAAAGTCTTCTAAACTTGTCCAAATACAGGCCTCAATCTAGAAGCAGTATAGGCCAAAATTTAAATCTTCGTTATCACGATCGGCGCCTCTGATACTCCTTCCTCCGCTCACAGATCGTACTGTAAGATGCACGCGTGTTACGCTTTATATACACTGCGCATGCATAAAGCCCGGAGCCTGAAGCCTTAGTAGTTAAAATGATTTTTTTATTTAAAAAATGTTTCAGACATTGGCATATTGATGGCCCCCCTACCCGCAAAGTATTCTAGGTATCCAGGACGGACCTCGCGGGCACTCGGAGGGGCAAGCTAGGACGGCGACTTTCAAGCGCCGTCAGGGTTGGTTCATTATGAATTCTGGCTTCAGGCCCAACTGAGCCAGCATAGTTGGCAGAATTTTGCCTTAAAAAGTTGTGTAGAACGCAGCACGCCCGGATGATTTGATTGAGTTTATACTCCGCCATATGTATGGGTGTAAGAAATAGGCGGAACCGGCTGGCCATGATTGCAAACGTGTTCTCCACCACTCTTCTGGCTCTGGCAGCCGGTAATTAAAAACCCTCTGGTCCGGGGTGAGGTCCTCATAGGGAATGGCCGCATAAGATGGTCCCCCAGCACAAATGCTTCATCCACAACGAAGACGAATGGGAGTCCTTCCACATTGTCTTCTGGAGGTGGCAAGTCCAAGCTGCAATTCTGGAGACACCTGTAGAACTCCGTCTGGGCGATGACTCCACCATCTGACATCCGACCATTCTTCCCCACGTCCACATACAGGAACTCGTAAGTAGCCGACACCACCGCCAACATCACAATACTATTGAACCCCTTATAGTTGTAATAGTATGACCCCGAGTTGGGTGGTGGGACAATGTGGATGTGTTTCCCATCAATTGCCCCTCCGCAGTTAGGAAAGTCCCACCGCTGGGCAAAGTGGGAGGCCACAGTCTGCCATTCCTGTGGGTTGGAAGGAAACTGTGGAGTCAAACAAGAAAAATAAATTAATCATTTTGCATATAAACATGGAAAGAAGATTAGACACAAACATTCTTGGCCAACATCAGGATAACATTTATTTTAGGGAGTATTTAAAGACGAAGGTATAAGGTCCACCTATCAGATTCCCCCCCCCCCCATGGGCCATTTCTAACATTTTGGGGGGGGTGTTTTGGACAGGTAACCCTCTCCACTTCATTGAGAGATGAATGCATAAATAATGTGGATTGCTTTGGCCAGCCCCTCCTTACTTTACACTATTGGCAGCCCAATGGACAGGTAAGAAGTGTCATAATACAAAGAGATAAATACAAACTGTACACATTTTAGCACATTTTGACATTCTGTTATTACCTATCAAGATAATAATAGGATACAAAAACTTTAAACATTAACATTTAAAAGTATTCAGGCAGGCCCTTGCACTACATGCTTTGGGGAATTCATCCATAAATATAACCACAAAAGAGGTAGGTATAGTATATATGGGTCAGCAGATACATGCTTGGTATAAGCTGCTTTAGCAGTTGGGGGGAGGGAGGGTTCCAAATGATTTGGGGACACCAAAAAAAAGGCCTCTGGCACTCTGCCTGAATTTAAAGCACAAATCCCAATTTACCACATTTTAGGGGTTTTTTGGAGTACAGCACTACTATGGAGCTGACAAAATACATTGTTAAGTGACTAGGCGAGGTGAATATAGGGCCAGGAGAGCATGCTGGGGAGGTAAGTGAAGGCAAATATGCATGAAGGACAAAAAAACAAATAAATGAGGACAAAAAGGACATTCACAGCATATTACAATCAAGGTAATTAGGGAATAAGGAAAGAAATACAATACATTAGCAAACATTAAATACAATAAAATGTGATATTAAAGGATAAATCTTACCTTAATATAGTCCTTCTGCAGGACCTGGGCTAGCCTCTGCTCCAGAGTGATGGCTTGCCTCATGCAGGTATCCTGCCTGCTGATATAGGGAGTCAGCAAAGCCAACAAACGGTGAAATACGGGGTCCATCATCCTGAGATAGTTCCTGAAATTGGCAGGATTATTCTCACGGATCTCACGGAGCAAAGGCATGTGACAGAACTGGTCACGCTGGAGCAACCAATTCTTGGTCCATTAACTCCTCCTCACCCTGTTCATGGACTGGACTTGTGTCAAGGTAAGGACCCCAACACCAAGCCCCCGCACAGCACGAACTCTACGAGGAGTACGTATACGCAACATGGCTAGAAAATGGTCGGCTGCTCAGAACAAAGTAACAGAACACACTGAAAAACAGCAAGGACTGTGAAGAGCGACCTGAAAAACAGTAACGAACGAACAAGAACACAATGACAGAGTCACGCGTAACTTGCTGCACGCACTGAAGGCCAGATACAAACCCACAAGCACAAACTGAACAGCAGAAATCGATCTGAAAGCCACGAGTCTGAAAAAGTGCGAATCGTCTCTCACCAAACTTTTACTAACATGAGATTAGCAAAAGGAGCCCAAAGGGTGCTGCGCTTGGTTTGGACCTGCCCTTTTCTAGTCTCGTCGTACGTGGTGTACGTGACCGCGTTCTTGGCGATCGGAAATTCCGAAAACTTTGTGCGACCGTGTGTATGCAAAACAAGTTTGAGCCAACATCCGTCGGAAAAAATCCATGGATTTTGTTGTCGGAATGTCTGATCAATGTCCGATCGTGTGTACGGGGCATAAGACTTACCATACCTGCAAAGCAAATACAATAAAACATAGTAAAAATGAAACATTGCAATCTGTGCCTAAAAAAAATATGCCGAAGCATGGGGGCATCCGCCCCAAAAGTTAGGAGCAAATCGCTCCTCCACCCCTGCTGCCCCCATGCTTTGGCATATATGCTCTTTTTTTTAACTGTGGTGGTGAAATCACCTCCGATAACAATAATAAACTGTCAGGGTGCCGCTGCTGTCTACAGGATCGTATTCTGAGCCTGAATCTGACAGATGAGTGACTTCCTCTTCACTATCTGTCATGCTCAGAAACGTGTAGGCCTCTTCACTACAGTACCTTCGATTTGACATTTTGGTCTCTAAATTTACTGGTACAGTAGTGAGACTCACAGGTAAAAAAGCTCCTGACTGTTAGCGACTGATTCATATGCTACCCAAAAAACTGTTAGCGTTCGCAGGGATCAGGCCTGACTCTGCGAATGCTACAGTTATGTGTTTTGTGCTTTGTAAGTGACAGTGATTGATTAATACTGCACTTGGGTGGGCTGGGCTGGGCGGAGGGGCTAAATGCCAGTGTTAATTTAGTCGACTAAAATGACTAAAACATTTTAGTCGACTAAAATGACTAAAACATTTTAGTCGACTAAATGAATACTATTTTAGTCGACTAAAATACGACTAAAACTAAAACAATTGAGATGAATAAAATACAACTAAAACTAAAAGCCATTTTAGTCAAAAGACTAAAATGAGACTAAAACTAAAATGCCATTTTAGTCCTAAGATTAAAATGAGACTAAAACTAAAATGCCATTTTAGTCAAAAGACTATGACTAAAACTAAATTGCAATTACTGAAATGTACTGGAGATTTTAGTCGTCTAAAACGTAGGACATTTTAGTCGACTAAAATGTACTGGAGATTTAGTCGACTAAATACGACTAAAACTAAAACAATTGCAGAAGACTAAAATGGGACTAAAACGAAAATGCCATTTAAGTCCTAAGACTAAAATTAACACTGCTAAACGCAGGTGCTAGCAGGTATCTGGACTGATCCCGCTAACACTGCGTTTTTGGGAACCCTAAACTGTTGTGGACGCTAGTATAGATCTGATCAGATATCGATCCTTTCAGACACTATACTACTAAGGGAGGCTTGTATGGTACGTGCGTGGGTGTTAGCGGTACTGACACTAATCTGACGCTGCCTGGGGTGACGCAGACCCTATCTGATGCTAAAACCTAACTTTGATCACCGTTAAATTTTGGTTAAACCTTTATTGGATAACCAACCTTTATTGGGTCAAATACGGCGGGTGCCCTGACCCTATAAAAAAAAAAATAACTAGCTAAACTGCGTCACCCGTGACACTTATACTTTTAACACAGGTGACGAGGGTAATCAAGGGGTTAAACCTTTATTGGGGGGGTTAGGGGGGGTCCCTAGATCTATCTGGGCCTAAGACTAATTACCCTAACACTGATTTTTGTCACTAATGACACTAGTACAGCGATAAAAAAAAAAATCTGATTGCTGTACTGGGTGACACAGTGACAGTTGGTGAAGGGGTTAACTGGGGGATTGATAGGGGGTGATTGGGGGTGAAATTATGTGCCTATGTGACCTGGTGTCAGGGGAAGGATATCATTCATCAGGAGCGATCACCAGGTCCAGGCCAGAAATCATTGGCCTGGGCCTGGGGATTGAACGGTTCCTGATCGAATCCGAATGTTGCGGCTGGCGGGGGGCGGAACGTATAGTTACAGGATTTCGCGCAGCAGGGCCAACCTGCCACATTATAACTGCGGCAGCTGGTCTGGAACTGGTTAAAGGTCAGCAAGCTTTCCAACAAGGCTTACCACCAGAGTTGCAGCCTCATATTACATGACTCTGGACTTCAGAATTCTCCTGTTTTGACAACTGCAAATGACAGTACTTCAAAGAGAACTAGGTCTAAATTTTCACAAGTTTCAATTTAATGCCATGAAAAGAGGAAGATACAAGAAAATCAATGGGCAACAGGGCAGCCACTTGCAGAAGATAGCAGAAAGAAAATTAGAACTTCTTATTTGGTAGGCAGTGCTCTCTTTGTGTGTCACTTAAAATGTTTGTTTGCATGCTTAACCACATAGGAGTGGGATCCAACTTTCTTACTTGAATCAAGGCCATCTATTCTAACCCGGCGGCCACAGTGTGCACCAATGAGGTGACCTCTGCCTACTTCCTGTTGTCCAATGGTAGCCGCCAGGGGTTCCCCCTATCGCCCCTGATGTTTATTTTGTACTTGGAGCCTTTTTTGTCACAAAATCTGAGCATAAGGGGTTTGCCAGTGGGCCCCGTGAAACATAAAGGTGGCAGTTTTTGCTGATGACCTGATGGTTTTTGTTGCGTCCCCTGAGGTCACTCTTTCAAACCTTCTGGAGGAATTTCAACAGTATGGTGCTCTCTTAAATTTTTAAATAAATACACATAAATCAGAGCTCTGCTTATCCTTGACCAGGTTCCGTGCCCCTCGTACTTGCTTTCTGCTTTAATCAGCTTCCACTTCTGTTACTTATCTGAGAACTAAAATGACCCCCACCCTCAACAAGATCTTCAAGGTCAATTTTCCCCCATCTTACCTCATATAATGGAAGACTTGCGAAACAGGTCAACAATTCTCACTCTTCCATAGGAAATATGCCATTCTTAAGATGCATATCATGCCTTGTTTCATTTACCTATTTCAGACACTTCCTATTGCAATTCCTTTGTCCTTTCTTGATAAGGTACTGTACATAGTGCTTTTATCCATTTTGTGTTGGCAAAAACTCACCCACGTCTGTCGCATACCTACCTATCAATGCCGAAGATATACAGTGGAATGGCCTTCCCAGACCCTCTTCGCTTTTTTTGCGGTTGACCTTGCTAGAGCATTCTTCTGGTGCAGAGTCAAAGGTCTCAACAGTGGCTTGATCTTGAACAATCTTCCAACGACATTCCCCTGCAATGTCTACCCTGGCTTGAACCTCCTAGTTTGCATGTCCTCAGCAGTCATTCCCTTATAGAAGGATCTCTGGGGGTCTTGCAATGGTGCAAGAATGCCGTAATTTCAGACTCTGCCCTCTCTCGACTATACCCAGTGATTAGCAACCCTACTTTTATACCAGGGTGAACAATTGTGAGATTCAAACAATTTATTCTTTGTGGTGTTTTTTGATTTTGCGATTTCATGTCTGGCTGGGAGATAAAGGCTCCATCGGTAATTCGGAAACTGTCCTGCATACCGTTACTCTGGAAAGAGGGTACCTCCCCATCACTCTCAACGTGGCTTATTAAAATTGCCAAACTAAAATTAACCACTTTTAACAGTACAATAAACAATGCACATTCCGAAGTTTTTCATTGTACAATACATTCACACAATACAAAGTATAATAATGTTCTTGTACATAACCAAAGCAGGTTTATAAAACAAATTGAACCTGAGATGCCATTAGTCGTTATATCTCACAGTGTATGCATCCCTATATATGGTTTAGGAAGACATTCTCATCATATATCTTCCCTAATACTTTAATTTAAACTTACGTCAAGGATGAGGACACACTGAGTTCCCACTTTATGTCAATAGCCTATCAAGAACTGGGTATAATGGAGCCAAGCCAGGGGTAGCTAGGCAGCATCCCCAGATATCAAGAATTAGGTCCAATGGAGCCAAGCCAGGGATAGCTAGCCAGCATCCCCAGATATCCCCATCCTTGCTGGTTTCTTTCTTTTTCTATATTTTGACAATTTGGTCTTTACTGTTTGATGCTATGTTGAAAATTTGTCTTATGTATTATTATTTTGGTAATAATACAGATCAGATGCATACACTCTTTAGCTTGCTATTTAGGCTCTGACCCTGATGAGCGATCATACACTCTATAGACAGGAAGGATTTCTGTTTAGTCTATTTTGTCAAATTGCCTTTGAAATGGCTTATGTTGAACTCTGTATACGTTCTTCCTATCTGTATGTAAACCTCCTAAAATAAAGAGTGTTACAAAAAAAAAAAAAAATTGTTTGCTCATGATGCTAGTGCTCTTTGCATTCCATGTAACATTTTTCTGACCTCTTTGTTAGGGCTCATGCACACTGCATCTCAAAGAAGCTCAAAGAAGCTGTTCCTACAGGCTTTTGAGCTTTTCTGAGATCTCATTTTTTTCTGCCTGGAAAAAAACTCACCTTCATGTTAGCCAATGTGTCCATGCACACTGACATTTTTAGGAGCTTACAGGCAGAACCCCCCCTTTTTCTGCTTTCAAGTAGAAAAGACGCCTAAGCACCCAAAAAAGCGAGAAAAAGCTGAAAAATGCAAAAAAAGCACAATAAATAATGCAAAAATTAGCTGAAAGGACGGTTTGTGAAAAAAAAACCCACTTATGTTCACAAAAGCTCAAAAACGCGCATAAGAGCACAAAAAAGCACAAGATTCTTCATGCTTTTAGGCAGAGAAATAAAAGCTGAAATGCCTGTAAAAGCAGCTTTTTTTGAGCTGCAGTGTGCATGAGCCGTAAGGGCCATTACACATTTTTGTGATGTAGTGCAATGCATTGTTAATGTGCTTGTTACTGCAATGCACATTAATGTTGCATTACATGTGTTAGTATTTATGTGAATGGCACCTCAGCCCACTAATGCCGCGTACACACGACCTGACTTTCCGGCAGACTTGGTCCGGCGGACTGGACTCCGTCGGACAATTCGATTGTGTGTGGGCTCCAGCGGACTTTTTTTTCCCAAAAGTCAGACGGACCTAGAAATAAAACATGTTTCAAATCTTTCCGACGGACTCGAGTCCGGTCGAAAAATCCGCTCGTCTGTATGCTAGTCCGACGGCCTAAAACCGATGCTAGGGCAGCTATTGGCTACTGGCTATCAACTTCCTTATTTTAGTCCAGTCGTACGTCATCACGTACAAATCCGTCGGACTTTGGTGTGATCGCGTGTGTCCAAGTCTGTTCGTTTGCAAGTCCGGCGGACCTACGCTGCAAAGTCCGTCGGAAAGACTGTCGGACCTAGTCCGTCAAAAAGTCTGCTAGTGTGTACGCGGCATAAGGCAACATAGCTCTGATGCACATGTGTTATAGCTCACCAGAACTCGGTGGCGCAGTACCGTTTGTTGTGGTATACTGTGTTAGAAAAAATGCTGCATGTCCACTTTGATGTCGCTTCTCTGTGTTGGCCGCCTATTCAAAATGAATGGGCTGCCTTAACTAAATGCACATTGATGCATGACACAACCCTCATATGTTAACGCAACATACAAAAAAGAAGTGCGAACCAACCTGAAAGTATTTATCCCATATTTATCTCTTCCATTAAAATAACCAAACACAAGTCACATTTCTATTCACTGCAAGCATAGTGCAATACTGCCTTTTCCTCTTCTGCAGGGTCAAGGTGTTCTATTTCACATGCTGCATCTAACACTTAGGACCACTATGTGTTATAGTGATGAGTTGCCATGACAACACTCCCTGGCGAGAAGCGATCAAATGCAAGGCAGTAAAACACAGGAAATATCTAACTGTGTTTTGTGATTTTTAGGTTTGAAGGTTTTGCAATTAGCACAAACTCCTAAATAAATCTTAAGTAGCAAACATCACATCACCTCCGGTAAAATTTAAGAAGCGCGTATGATGAATATTGTAATGCATTTTCTGCTGTAACATAGACAAATATTTAAACAAGCTGTTTTAAAAAGCACATATATTAGATGCATGAATGGCTGAAAATGTACTTTTAGAAGAAGGATGTGCATTTAGCTAAAATACAAATAAATTGCTGATGGATGGCATAATCCTTCAGGACTAATATACAAAGGTATGTAAGATTTTACCTGAATTGACTGATATACATTTGTAATGCAGGAGCTAGATGTATAAGTCAGGATTAGTTTACACAGTATGTTATGCCTAAAGCTGTATTAACTCCACCCAACAAAAAAAAAATCAAAATATAACTTGATAACTTGCAGGTTAGGGTATTTTCACACTAGGGCGGTGCCGGTGTTAGTGGTAAAGCGACGCTAGTTTTAGAGTTGCTTTACCACTGCTATAGCGGTGCTTTTCGACCACTAGCGGGGCGCTTTTAACGAATAAAGGATTAAGAGTGCCCATATTTGCAGGAACTTCGGCAGCACTGCCCATTCATTTCAATGGACAGTGCGTTTTGGTAGCGGTGTATACACCGCTCCCACACTGCCCCAAAGATGCTGCTTGCAGGACTTTTTTCCCGTCCTGCAAGTGATTAAATTCATTATTTTCCTCAAAATTCTACAAACAACACCCCATAATAACAATGGGAAAAAGTTTGTTTGCAATCTTTGCAAATTCATTACAAATAAAAAAAGGAAAAAAATCACATGTACAAAAGTATTCACAGTCTTTGCCATGACACTCAAAATTGAGCTCAGGTGCATCCTGTTTCCACTGATTATCCTTGAGATGTTTCTACAACTTGATTGGAGTCCTCCTGTGGTAAATTAGGTTGACTGGATATGATTTGGAAAGCCACACACCTGTCTATATAAGATCCCACAATTAACAGTGCATGTCAGAGCACAAAGGAAGCCATGAAGTCTAAGGAATTGTCTGTAGACCTCCGAGACAGGATTATTTTGAGGCACAGATCTGAGGAAGGGTACTGTACAGAAATATTTCTGCAGCATTGAAGGTGCCAATGAGCACAGTGACCTCTATCATTCATAAATGGAAGACGTTTGGAATCACCGTGACTTTTCCTAGAGTAGGCCGCCTGGC
The DNA here is from genome assembly GCF_042186555.1 of Aquarana catesbeiana. Classification (NCBI taxonomy): domain Eukaryota; kingdom Metazoa; phylum Chordata; class Amphibia; order Anura; family Ranidae; genus Aquarana; species Aquarana catesbeiana. Next base: position 95,687,060 of record NC_133330.1, read on the forward strand.
CAAACTGAGCGATCAAGGGAGAAGGGCCTTAGTCAAGGAGGTGACCAAGAACCCGATGGTCACTCTGACAGAGCTCCAGCATTTCTCTGTGGAGAGTGGAGAACCTTCCAGAAGAACAACCATCTCTGCAGCACTCCACCAATCAGGCCTGTATGGTAGAGTGGCCAGACGGAGGCCACTCCTCAGTAAAAGGCACATGTCAGCCCGCCTGGAATTTGCCAAAAGGCACCTGAAGGACTCTCAGACCATGAAAAACAAAATTCTCTGGTCTGATGAAATAAAGATTGAACTCTTTGGCCTAAATGGCAAGCGTCATGTTTGGAGGAAACCAGACACAGCTCATCACCTGGCCAATACCATCCCTACAGTGAAGCATGGTGGTGGCGGCATCATGGTGTGGGGATGTTTGTCAGTGGCAGGAACTGGGAGACTAGTCAGGATTGAGGGAAAGATAAATGCAGAAATGTAAAAAGACATCCTTTTTTTTCTCAGAAAAAAAGTTTATTAAAGAACTCAGTTTACAAACATGTCAGAGAATTCCAGTTCCATCAAATCACAGTGTACATACATCAATTATTATCATCTCTACACCACTATTTAGGGCATGGTAATTTCAGCATGCATTTTGTTATTAATGTAGCCTATAATCCTCAAGGCCAGCTGCTCTAGCTATGGACCCACATTGTGACCTGGTGTTTTACTTTTTGTAAATTAACAACCCAGTAATCTATCAAGTACGAGGTCCACCGGGGATAGGCCCAGTGAGCTCAGCCAAGGTGACCACTGATCTTTGAATTTGCCAGAGCGTCCCCTGTGTTGGAATATAAACTTTTCCAACCGTAATGCCGTAATGTGTTTCCCACCTGTTCAATCCATTCCCTAAGTGAGGGGGGCTTGGTCGCCTTCCATCTTCGAAAGATGAGCAGGCGTGCCTGAAACAGGGCTCTTGCAATGGGCGGTTTAAAGTTGTCCTCCAGGGGGAGGTCATCTAGGATGCTCAGTAGGTACGGTTTGGGGTCGGTCGGGATGGAGACTGAAAAGGCTTTGTTAACCACTTAAGGACCAAGCCTCTTTCTGAGATTTGTTGTTTACAAGTTAAAAACATTTTTTTTTGCTAGAAAATTACTTAGAACCCCCAAACATTATACATTTTTTTTCTAACACCCTAGAGAATCAAATGGCGGTCGTTGCAATACTTTCTGTCACAGTGGTCTTACAAGCGCACTTTTTTTGGAAAAAATACACTACATTTTTTTAATTAAAACATAAGAAAACAGTAAAGTTAACCCATTTTTTTATATTGTGAAAGATAATGTTACTTCGAGTAAATTGATACCCAACATGTCACGCTTCAAAATTGCGGAGGCTCATGGAATGGCGACAAACTTTTACCCTTAAAAATCTCCATTAAAAAATTCTACAGGTTGCATGTTTTGAGTTACAGAGGAGGTCTAGGACTAGAATTATTGCTCTCGCTCTACCGATCACGGCGATATCTCACATGTGTGGTTTAAACACCGTTTTCATATGTGGGCGCTACTCACGTATGCGTTCGCTTCTGCACGCGAGTTCGTCGGGACGGGCGTGTTTAAAAATATGTTTTTTTTCTTATTTGTTTTACCTTTTATTTTTTTATTTATTACACTTTTTTTTTTAATTGTCTCTTTTATTCCTATTACAAGGAATGTAAACATCCCATGTAATAGAAAAAAGCATGACCTCAGATCTCATATTTACACTAAAATGCAATAAAAAAAAAAAAATTGTCATTTAAAAAAATAATTTAAAAAAATGCCCCCTTAAGAGCTGTGGGCGGAAGTGACGTTTTGACGTTACTTCCGCCCAGCAATGGTATGGAGACGGGTGGGAGCCATCTTCCCCTCACTCGTCTCCATACCCAGCCAGTGACCAGACCCGATCGCTGCCGACGGCTCCGGTAAGCGGTGGAGGGCACTGAAGCGCGGCAGGAGGGGGGGTTATGGCAGCTGGATGCTGCCATAACACTGATATCCTCCTTCAAAAAGCCGACGTATAACGACGGCGGGCGGTCCGTAAGTGGTTAATGGTGTTCAGGACTAGGGATGGGCAAACGGTTTGGCCCGAGCATAAGTTCAGGCCAAACTTTCGCTGTTCGGTTGTTCGGTCATTCGGCAAACAGCCGAACAAACGGGTCGTTCGACCGTTTGTTCGCCCCCCCGAACTGACCACAATGCATTGTGGCACTGAACAGTGCATTGCAAGCCCTGATTGGCTGAAGCAGTGAAAGCTTCAGCCAATCAGGGCACAGAGCACTGTCAGAGTCATGATTGGACACTGTCATCGTGACTTTATCCAATCATGGCTCATTCCCGCCCACAGTATGAAAGTATTCTGTCAATGGCAGCCATTTTCAGTGTGATTTTGGCATGGAGAGAGATAGAACAGGGCTCTGTTGAGTGGTATTAGTTAGTTAATGTGCTATACTGTGCTATTTTGCTTCAATTGTCAGTATACAATATTAGTTTAGTGTCAGTCTAGGGTTAGTGTGAGTGTAGTGAGGAGGACCATCATTCAGCTTTGCATAGTGTGCAGCTAGAGTAGGGACAGCTCAAATAGTTTCACTGTAGTGTAGTGAGACCGTGTCAGTAATCTTTACATTTGTGTATAGCTAGAGTAGGGACAGTTCAGATAGCGTCCGTGTAGTGATGGTTGAACAGCATCTATTTGATTGCGTTAGTGCTAGTTTAACGCCATTTATTTCTGTGTGCGTTACTGCCAGTTTAAAGCCATATAGTTTTGCGTGCGTTGCTGCCAGTTTAACGCCATTTACTTCTGTGTGCATTACTGCCAGTTTAACGCCATATAGTTTTGCATGCGTTACTGCCAGTTTAACGCCATTTACTTCTGTGTGCATTACTGCCAGTTTAATGCCATATAGTTTTGCGTGCGTTACTGCCAATTTAACGTCATATAGTTTTGTGTGCGTTACTGCCAGTTTAACGCCATTTACTTCTGTGTGCGTTACTGCCAGTTTAACGCCATATAGTTTTGCATGCGTTACTGCCAGTTTAACGCCATTTATTTCTGTGTGGGTTACTGCCAGTTTAACGCCATATAGTTTTGCGTGCGTTACTGCCAGATTAACGCCATTTATTTTTGTGTGCATTACTGCCAGTTTAACACCATATAGTTTTGTGTGTGTTACTGCCAATTTAACACCATATAGTTCTGTGTGCGTTACTGCCAGTTTAACACCATATAGTTCAGTGTGCGTTACTGCCAGTTTAACTCCATTTACTTCTGTGCGCATTATTGCCAGTTTAAACCCATATAGTTTTGCATGCGTTACTGTCAGTTTAACACCATATACAGTCAGGTCCATAAATATTGGGACATCGACACAATTCTAATCTTTATGGCTCTATACACCACCACAATGGATTTGAAATGAAACGAACAAGATGTGCTTTAACTGCAGACTTTCAGCTTTAATTTGAGGGTATTTACATCCAAATCAGGTGAACGGTGTAGGAATTACAACAGTTTGTATATGTGCCTCCCACTTTTTAAGGGACCAAAAGTAATGGGACAATTGGCTGCTCAGCTGTTCCACGGCCAGGTGTGTGTTATTCCCTCATTATCCCATTTACAAGGAGCAGATAAAAGGTCCAGAGTTCTTTTCAAGTGTGCTATTTGCATTTGGAATCTGTTGCTGTCAACTCATAATATGAGATCCAAAGAGCTGTCACTATCAGTGAAGCAAGCAATCATTAGGCTGTAAAAACAAAACAATTCCATCAGAGAGATAGCAAAAAAATTATGTGTGGCCAAATCAACTGTTTGGAACATCCTTAAAAAGAAAGAACGCACCGGTGAGCTCAGCAATACCAAAAGAGCCGGAAGATCACGGAAAACAACTGTGGTGGATGACCGAAGAATTCTTTCCCTGGTGAAGAAAACACCCTTCACAACAGTTGGCCAGATCAAGAAAACTCTCCAGGAGGTAGGTGTATGTGTGTCAAAGTCAACAATCAAGAGAAGACTTCACCAGAGTGAATACAGAGGGTTCACCACAAGATGTAAACTATTGGTGAGCCTCAAAAACAGGAAGGCCAGATTAGAGTTTGCCAAACAACATCTAAAAAAGCCTTCCCAGTTCTGGAACATCCTATGGGCAGATGAGACCAAAATCAACTTGTACCAGAGTGATGGGAAGAGAAGAGTATGAAGAAGGAAAGGAACTGCTCATGATCCAAAGCACACCACCTCATCAGTGAAGCATGGTGGTGGTAGTGTCATGGCGTGGGCATGTATGGCTGCCAATGAAACTGGTTCTCTTGTATTTATTGATGATGTGACTGCTGACAAAAGCAGCAGGATGAATTCTGAAGTGTTTTGGGCAATATTATCTGCTCATATTCAGCAAAATGCTTCAGAACTCATTGGACGACGCTTCACAGTGCAGATGGACAATGACCTGAAGCATACTGCGAAAGCAATCAAAGGGTTTTTTGAGGGAAAGAAGTGGAATGTTATGCAATGGCCAAGTCAATCACCTGACTTGAATCCGATTGAGCACGCGTTTCACTTGCTGAAGACAAAACTGAAGCGAAAATGCCCCAAGAACAAGCAGGAACGGAAGACAGTTGCAGTAGAGGCCTGGCAGAGTGTCACCAGGGATGAAACCCAGCGTCTGGTGATGTCTATGCGTTCCAGACTTCAGGCTGTAATTGACTGCAAAGGATTGTCCCATTACTTTTGGTCCCTTAAAAAGTAGGAGGCACATATACAAACTGTTGTAATTCCTATTCTGTTCACCTGATTTGGATGTAAATACCCTCAAATTAAAGCTGAAAGTCAGTGAAAGCACATCTTGTTCGTTTCATTTCAAATCCATTGTAGTGATGTATAGAGCCAAAAAGATTAGAATTGTGTTGATGTCCCAATATTTATGGACCTGACGGTAGTTCTGTGTGCGTTACTGCCAGTTTAACGCCATTTACTTCTGTGTGCGTTACTGCCATTTTAGTTCATGCGTCACTGTACGTTTACCGCATTATATTGTAGTATATTATAGTGTATCCATGGAGTGTGTCTGTGTAGTGTGAGTACTCAAATTAAAGTGCACCAAACACCTATTTACATTGATTAAAGTGCATCTACGTACAGATTTCAACTTCTTCTTTACATTTGCTTATAAGCACTGCCCCCTCCCTCTCAATAATGTCTGGGAGGACAACAAGGAAAGGCAGACATTCCTTTGGCACTGTAAGGAGGCCAACAACAAATGTGTCCACAGGCAAAGGTGGGCAAGGTGGTCAGTCCTCAGGCAGGGTATCATTTCCTCTGTTTAGTGAGTTTGCCCATGCTATCCAGCCACAGCATACAGAGGAAGTGGTGGACTGGCTTACTAAACCTTCCTTATCCTCCTCATCCTCTGTCACGCAAGCAGAGACAAGTGTGCAGTCCCCTGCAGTTGCCAGAGTGGATAAACCTGCCTCCTTGTCCACATCTGTTCCCGCCATAGCCCCAACATCAGCCATTGAGGAGTCAGCTGAGTTATTTGACCACAGCGTCAGCCACTTGCTCCTTGATGATGCCCAGCAATTACTGGATTCAGATGTTGGTTCTGAGGTTGAGGATGACAGGAACATGAGCCCAGAGAGAAGGAGGAACACTGGTAGACAAATTGGCATTCATGTTCCCCAAGCCGCAGCGTATGGCAAGATTGTCTATAGTGGTAATTATGAAGATGGAGGAGATGGAGATGATGATGAGGTCACTGATGCGACTTGGGTGGCAGATAGAGCAGAGGAGGCGCGGGCAGAACTGTAAGGGAACATTGCCTTTACACAGTCACTGGTAATGTCTCTGTCACCACACGGTCGGTGGCAGGGAGCTCCTGGAGCAGAGAGGGAAGGTGAAGCTGTCGGAACGCATGGACCGGGAAAGTTCCTCATCAAGGACTTAGGACTGGAAGGTTGGAAGGTCGGTGAGTGTTACCACAGTGGATGGCTGGAGGTGCCAGGGATTCTATAAGGGAACTCTGCTTCTACACGGTCAGTGGGGTGATTTGGCGGATCGTTTGTCAGAAGTACTGTAACATAAAAGAGTAAAAGCTAACCATTGTAAGCATCCCTGTTAGTGTTCAATGGTTTGTCTAAACCCTCTAACTGCCACATTTACTTTCCATCTTGGTTTGTTAAAGGAAGTTGAAAAGTAACAGACTTATGCTGGCCATACACTATACGAAAAATTGGCTGAACTCATTTTTGAAAAACTAACATTTGGCCGTGAGAGCAAACTATAGCGCCATCATGTAATGGCCAATAAATCGTTCAGTGAACATAAATGAATCAAATTTTTGTTCTTTTTTTACATATACCTAGTGAAAACAGTTCAGACGGGAAACACATTAACCTTTCAATTTATTGATTGTTTGTCAGAAAATTTCCAAATTTGTCCTTTGTTTTTTCGGCTCTAAAACGTCCCAATGATTATCGATTTTGTGGCCATTAACTGGCCGAAAAACAAACAAACTCTCTAAATGACCGAATTTCGGACGATTTTTCGTATAGTGTATGGCCAGCATTAGGCTACACTTGCACAGGCATTTAGCCACACTACAAATCCCAGCAGCAAGAATATACTGATTTCTACAGCTGGGATTGACAGCTGTGTGCAAATAGCTTGTAGAAGACATGCAGGTGATATTTGCTGTGTAAACAGCTGTAAAACCCAGTTGCAGGAATCAGTAGATTCTTGCCGCTGGGATTCGCAGGCTAAATGCCTGTGGGAATGTATTCTAACTGAATGGATCACCAGGTGAAAATATAGGGGAAAAAGCCTAAAAAAAAAGAAAACCAATGCAGCCACCACATCTAATGGACAATATAATTTTTTGTTTTGTATGATTTTTGTTCTTGGGTTTGTTTCTGCTTTAATATGTGCAGTCCTGTTAGTGTCCTGTTAGTGAGTGTCTCCTTAGCAAGCCACTGTTAATGGACATCCACGCATGCACACTCCCAGCATGAGTTGTGTGTGTCCATAAACACACTTAGTGCTCAACAAGCCACAGCCAGCTCCATCCTCCTCCCTCTTCCCAGCAATTTGAATGAGGGCTGCCCTCAGAATCCAAAAGACTGGGGAAATGACACAGACTCAGGCCCGGACTGGCCATAGGGCATTTGCCTGGTGGGCCGTGGGGCCATATGCAGTAGTGTATTTAGGTTTTGTGCTGCCCTAGGCCTGACTAAACTCGTGCACCCCCTAATTTAAATATGACCCACTCCTTCCTGTCAAGGCCACACCCCTTGTTGTTTAAGACCCGCCCTGAAATTTTCAAGTGGGGACACTAATTCTGAGGGCCGGGGGGGGGGGGGGGGGGGCAATGGATTCCCTTAATTTGCATAGATTTCCTCTCACTTCCTGTTTGGCTATGGGGCAGGAAGTGAAGGGAAATCTCTGCAATGGGACAGGGATGGTAAAAAAAATAATATAGTTCTACTTTAAGCACAAATTTCTGATTTTATGGAGAGGACTAAGAAGATATAACCATGCCAATAGTGCAGCAGAAAACATACAGCACAGAGAGGAAGGTTTGTGGTCCAGGATGAGAGGAAAGCCAAAATTAGAAGCGGCGCCCCCTCCCACATACTAATTTGTCTCTCAGCCCAGTCCGCTCCACAAGACTGGTGCTACACTAACAGTGAAGCGCAAGCCGGCAGGGACTCTTTCCGTGCTGCCCCCCTGCAAAGTGCTGCCCTAGGCCTGGGCCTTGTTGGCCTAGGCCAGGATACAGCATTGGCCATATGTTCTAATCGATCCCATGCCTCCGCTCCTCCCCCTTCTGTCATCTTCTTCCAACTCCTTGGGGACGAGGCAGTGCCAAGCGAGCGTCATTCAGTGCCGGCCATGGTTACTCGGTGACAGCTGCAAGGCCCGCCCCTGACTGACCATTCAGGCTCTCACGCTGAGTGCCCAAGGGCCGGGGCCAGTAGGGGGACCTATGAGCGGCTCCTAGGTGGACGAGGCAGGATGGATTCAGCCGCGGGATGGATTGTGTCAACAGGTTCCTGGTCCTGAGAGGAGAGAGAGGGCCCAAGAGAGCTGGGGGAGGAGGAGGACTACACTTCCTGGACTGGGTAAGTGTTATTGGCTGTGACGGTGGGAGGAGGGACTGGCGAGCAGCTAAAAACTGGAGCGTGACAGCCTGCCTTCTACACGGACAGGGGTGAGACCATTCTGAGAGGAAACCTGTGTATGTGGGTGGGGGATGTACTGTATTTCATACAGTATAATGGTGAGACATAGCAGACATACTGATCAACCCACCCTCTTTCTCTCAACCCCCCTCTCCCTGCCTCCCCTCTCTCACTACCCCCTCTCCTTCTCCCTCCCTCTCCCCCCTCTCTCACTACCCCCTCTCCTTCTCCCTCCCCCCTTCTCACTACCCCCCACTTCAAACATCCCTTTCCACCCTCCCCCTCTCCCCCCTCTCTCACTACCCCCTTTTCCTACACCCCCCTCCCCCTTCTCTCACTACCCTGAAAAATGGAAGCCAGTTCCTTAGAAGTGGGCAACTTCTTAAGTGGAATACAATGAGACATTTTTGAGAACCGGTCAACCACCATAAGGACAACTGTGTTGCCCTGGGAGTCATGTAACTCCACAATGAAATCCATAGACAGGTGGGTCCAGGGCCTCTCTCCATTGGGTATGGGTTGTAGGAGGCCCACTGGAAGATGTCGTGGAGTCTTACTCTGATCACACATGGAACAGGCAGCTACGAAGGCGGTTACATCAGCACGTAGACTAGGCCACCAGAATTGTTGGGAAATGGCCCAAAAGAGTTGATTCTTCCCAGGGTGGCCAGCAGCCTTGGGAGAATGGTAAGTCTGGAGCACGGCAGTACAGAGACTCTCTGGGACAAGGCAGCGGAAATGACATAACCCAGGAATTTAACCTGTTCACGATGGAACTCGCACTTCTCCAGTTTACAATAGAGATTGTTCTCTCTTAGTTTCTGAAGCACACGACAGACATCTGTGTGGTGGCTCTCCAGGGACTTGGAAAATATGAGGATATCATCGAGATAAACCACCGCACATAACTGCAACAAATCTCCAAGGACATTGTTAATAAATTCCTGGAAAACTGCTGGGGCGTTACAAAGGCCAAAAGGCATTAGGAGGTACTCATAATGGCCTGTTCTGGTATTAAACGCAGTTTTCCACTCGTCGCCCTCCTTAATCCTCACGAGATTGTATGCCCCTCTCAAATCAAGCTTCGTGAAAACCATTGCTCCCTTGAGGTGGTCAAATAACTCCGTAATCAACAGGATTGGATAGGCATTCTTAATCGTGAAACGATTGAGACCCCTATAATCAATACAAGGTCTTCACCACTCTTCTTCCTCACAAAGAAGAAACCAGCACCAGCAGGAGATGAGGATTTGCGGATGCAACCTCGAAAAAGTGTGTCTGCAACATACTCCTCCATGGCCTTATCCTCCATGACCGACAAAGGGTAAACCCGGCCACGAGGGGTTATGGCACCAGGTTGAAGGTCAATTGCGCAATCATACGGCCGGTGTGGAGGCAAACTACCGGCTTGACCTTTGTCAAAGACATCACTAAACTAGCGGTACTCCTCCGGCAGGGAGTAGAGTGAAGAGGTGCACAGGACCTTGGCCACCTTCTGGAAGCATCAAAAGAGGGGTTGTGCCTCTGTAACCAAGGAAAACCAATAACCAGGGGAAACTTAGGTGAGGAAATAACTTGGAATTGGATTATCTCATGGTGAAGAGCCCCTACGGCCATGGACAATGGAACCGTCTCTTGAGTCACATGGGCAGGCTGTAGAGGTCTCCCGTCAAGAGACTCAATGGCAAGAGGAGTGTCACGCAGCTGCAGCGGAATTGAGTGCTTCGATACAAAGGCAGCATCAATGAACAGGCCTGCAGCCCCAGAGTCAATTAGACCCTGTATCTCAACAGACGACTCAGCCCAAGAAAGGGTGACCGGAACCAGGGGCTTATCCTTCTGGATGACTGGGACTGAAACAACGCCACCTAAGGTCTGTCCGTGACAGAACCTCAAGGTTCAGGCATTCCCTGGACGGGTAGGACAAGACTTCAAAAAGTGACCTGCCTGGCCACAATAAAGATGATGCCTGTTTAGGCGAAATGCAGCGGTTTTCCTTGCTGGTCCACAGTTACCGTCCTACTTTGAAGCGCTTGTTATTTTATCGGAAAATGTAAGTGTAATTCTTATGTTTTTGTTCTTAATAAACATCTCTCATGGAATTACACTATGTGCCCCCTTTTTTCCTTCTTACTCCCATGGTTTGGTTGATCTGTCTCTGGATTGAGTTTACATCTATCCTGCTGAATCCATCATTTGGAGCGCCCACCCAAGGGTTGCAGCTTATGCAAGGAATAGGTGCCTCTTGGTTACCCCCAAAGCTTGATTGGCTTGTCAGGTGTACGCTTGTACAAGGCCAATCTTTCCGGTAAGAGACTGGTATTTCTGGTGGTGGATTTTTCATGTCACTCATCACTCACTTTGATGTTTATTTAAGATTACAGTGGCTGTCACTCATTTGGATTGTATCACATATTCTTGGGACTTACTATGACCCTTTGCGGTCCTCCATTATTATAACCTATCTTTATAGTATTTATTTTTATGCAAGTATTAATTTATGATTTCTTGTCCATTTTTCAGAGAATATGAATGATAAAACAAAAACTTTTCTTTTACTCATGGTTAGTGTTTGGCTGAAGCCATTTATTATCAATCTACTGGGTAGTTTCTGTTGTGATTATAATTTAAAAAGAGTAAACACAGTTGATTGATAATAAATGGCTTCAGCCAAATACTAACCATGAGTGAAAGAAAAGTTTTTGTGTTATCATTCATATTCTCTGAAAAATGGCCTAGAAATCATAAATTCTGCCAGGGTATGTAAACTTATGAGCACAAGTGTATATCTAAGTATTCTCATAAATACTGCTATAGCAGACTAAATCGTAATGGATAAATCTACATATTATGCAGAGTAATCCCTCAATACTGTGGACATAAATAGAAGGGGAGTGCTGTGAGTTGCAAGGAAAGGTGCTTGAATGTGCTCTTTTAGAGCCTCTATTGGCAAAAAGATATTTTTGTGATATATACTTTCAATTGTTTTTTAGATATATTGCATACAATGAGCTACTCATGAAGAAGCAAGCAGTGGCTCGTAAAATGTGTTGAGTTTTAGATGCTTGTATAACTCTTTATGTCAAATATAACAACACATATGAAAGTTTTTTACCAATTTGTCATTATGCTACTTCAATAGCTTGGCTTTTATATCCACGTCTTTACTCATGTTTTCAATAAACGATGTAACCATGTTGATTTCTACTTTTGTTAGCCCCCTGTGCTCGCTTCACTCAAAGTCACATGGGCTATTTTTGCTTTGTTGTATTGTTGTCAGAGAAGTATTTACCGAGGCCGAAATGCCGAGAGCGGTTCACCCTTGTGACTAAGCGCAGTCCGCCCCCTGGAGGTGAGACAGGGAGTGGATGCACAAAGAGGCACAGGCTACCCAGGAAACAGGAGGCTGCTGGCATGAAGTCCTTGTCAGAGAGGAGTAGCTGTGCAGCCACTGGCAGGTGGAGGATAAGCCGGAGCGGGTACAAGAGAAAGTCCAGAACCAGGCTGAGGGTCAAACACACACCGGTTTAGTATATTCAAATACAGGCTGAGGTAGTGCGGCAGGAAGTCACAAGAGAAGTCCAAGATACAAGCAATGGTTCAAGGGCAAGGAGACAGCAGGCAGGTCCGGGTCACAGGCAGAGGGTCAAACACTGGAGAAGAGCAGAATCCGTATAACAAGCCAAGGGTCAGGTTCAAGAAACAAGCAGAATAGTCGAAGTCAATCCGGGTCACCAAGGCGGGTAATCAGGTAACAACAGGAAGTAGAGATACACAGGAAGCTGAAGACAAACCAGCAATTGTTCTGTGTGCCAGAGTCCTTTTTATAGGCCAGCCCAAGGGTCACGTGGGACGTGCGCTAGTGCGCATATGCGTGCGCCGGATTGCCGGCCCGTGAATGCGCATGCGCTGGAGTGCCGTTCCGCCGCGCATGCACGCAGGAACAAGGCTTTGATGCCTGGAAGCAATATTCCCCTGACAATTGTATAGGGATGGAGGTGTGTCACGGCCAGTACTAGACCTTTCTCTTCTTTTGTACTGAACCTGGGTGGAAGACACCCATATGCCTTTTTTGGATCTGATACTACTTTGGGCCACATTACATAGCCTTGCTATTTGATGCTATATCAGTCATTCACGTTATCACTACATTGTGCTTTTTGTTCACAACTATCTTTGTTTCCAGCTGTGGTTTGCTCTGTGGGTGGCCACGGTCTCTGTCTGTTTTCCGGGAGCTGTGATGTGCGAAGGGGGGGCCCTTCTCCCTTGCTGTCCCCTCCTGCCTGCCAGACAGGTGGGGCCACCTGCACATCGATGCCATGCCTCCATCTGACCCGCTTCGACCGGATCCCACGATGAGCTGTCAGCCACGGCTTCTCTGTGTGGGCGGGTGCAGAGGAGACTCTATGGGTGACGTCACTTCCCATGTAGAGCTTCCTGCGCTGAAGATCGGGTCAGAGTGGGTCAGATCGGCTTCCAAAAAGCTATGTATACTCATCTTTTCTTTACAGGGATAGAGAGGTTAGTATTAGATCCCTGGTGTCTATAGATGCAGGGAATTTAGATTTTGCATGGACTTCCACTTTAAAGTGCACCAAACACCACTTTCTCTTGATTAAAGTGTGTCAAATTACACATTTCGCTGTCTCTATTGCATTTGGGTAATAAGCCCCCCAGCATGTCTGGGAGGCCAACAAGGAAAGGCAGACATTCCCATGCCCCTATGAGGGAGCCAGCAGCGTCTGTGTCCACAGGCAAAGGTGGACATGGTCCATCCTCAGGCAGGGACACCTTTGTCTCTGTTTAGTGATGTTGCCCCATGCTATTCTGCCACAGCATGTAGAGAAGGTGATGAACTGGCTTACTAAACCATCCTCATCCTCCTCATCTTCGATGACCCTTCAAGCTGATATTAGTGCACAGTCCACCGCAGCTGCCAGAACAGCTTATTCTGCCTCCTTGTCCACAGCTACTCCTGCCATAGCCCCAGCATCATAAATGGAGTAGTCAGCTGAGTTATTTGAACACAGCATCAGCCACTTGCTCATTGACGATGCACAGGCATTACTTGATTCTGATGTTGGTTCTGACTCTGAGGTTGAGAAAGGTAGGAACATGAGCCTAAAGAAATGGGAGAACACTGATAAATAACAAATTGGCAGTTATGTTCCCCCAACTGCAGCGGATTGTCAAGTTGGCTCCAGTGATGAGGATGGAGGGAATGATGATGATGATGATGAGGTCATTGACGCGACTTGGGTGCTGGATAGAGCAGAGGAGGAAAATGAGGGTGAGGCACAACCCCAATGAGGCAGGATGTTCTCCAGAGGCAGCCATCATGGAAGAGTAGAGAGCAGCCAACCTATTCCATCAGATTGTGGAGCTGTTATGTCCTGGCCCACTTTCCACAGCTCAGCTGTCTGGGCCTTTTTTAGCACATGTGCAGCTGATTGCAATTTGCAATCTCTGTCGCAAGCAGACCAAGCGTGGCAAAAACACCAGCCATTAGGGTACCACATGCTCGACAAGGCATTTAACCTCCGACCACTCAGCCCTTTGGCAAGGGGACCAAAAGGACACACTAAAAGGACACAATTCTTCTCCTCCTCACTCCTCTCCTTTCAGACCTCTCAGCAGCCTCTACTGACAGGGATGATGGTATAGCGAAGGGTGTCACCGGTCCTTGCAGCATGTCTGCTAGCAGTACACCACCAACTGTAGAGTATAGCAGGCAAATTTCTCTGCCCCTGCTGCTGCAGCAAAAAAAAAATAGTCATTGCCATCCACATGCCCAGCATCTAAATTCCAGCTTGTCCAAGCTGCTAGCTTTACAACTCCTGCCTTTCCATCTGGTGAATTTGCAGAATGTGCTGTACCACAATGGCAGGTTCCCAGTTACCATTTCGTTGCATGTAAGGCCATTCCAGGTCTGTACCATCACGTGGAAGGCAATGTTGTGGCATCGTCGGGCAAGGCATTCAGCAGCAAGGTCCACATTACTGCTGACACGTGGTCCAGCAAACATGGTCAGGGATGCTATATTTTGTTCACAGCACACTGGGTAGCTCTGCATGTAACTAGGAAGGATGCAGGACAGGGCTCACTGCTGGAGCTTGTTTTTCTGCCATGTCTCCATACAGCTGGTGGTAATGAAGCGAGATTTATCAGCTTCACCCCCTCCTCCTGCTCAATGCCCTTCTCTGTTGAATTGTCCTTTGAACCACCAGTACCCCCTAAATGTTCAAGGGGCTATTCAACGAGTCAGACTAAAAAATGCCATGCAGTGCATCAGCTGGTCTGTCTAGGGAACAGGAGCCACACCAGAGATTATTTCAGCTCTGCATGGGCAGGCCCAGAGGTTGTTCACCCCACACCAGCTTAAGCCAGGAATGGTGGTGTGCGATATGGCACTAACCTTCTGTCCGCCCTTCGACAGGGAAAGTTGACACGTGCCATTCCTGGCACATGTCCTCAATTTGATGGTGCAGCGTTTCTTAAACAGGTACCCAGGGTTGCAAATTCTTCTGAAGCAGGCCAGAAGAGTCTGTAGCCATTTCAGGCAGTCATACACAGCCAGTGTTCGGTTGGCTGAAATTCAGCGGGAATCAGCCTGCCCATAAACCGCCTGATTTGTGACATGCCCACCGCAGCATCTGCATCATATGGTGGGAGATTATCTAGGGGCGAAAACAGACATGAAGAGCTTTCTAGTTGATGATCCACTGGGTTTCTGGGTCATGAGAATAGACCACTGGCCAGAACTTGCCCGCTATGCAATTGAACTGCTGGGCTGCCCTGCATCCAGCGTGCTTTCCGAACGGTCATTCAGTGCTGCCGGAAGTTTTGTGACAGATAAAAGAGTGTGTCTGTCCAGAGTCCATTTATCAAAATGAATCATTCATTGATTAGCAGCAGCTATCAAGCCCGATGCCGTTGAATCTCTGCAAGACTGTATAGGCTGCCTCGCTTTGTGTGTGCTGATTTTATCTGGAAGAATTATTTTGGTATGGGTTTCATGAGCACAATTAACACCCAAGGACCAATTTTCACTTGCTTGACAGGTGCATATAATTTAATTTATTTTACAGCAAGGCCAATTCTTGCTTTCATCGAAAGTACCTCTTTAGGGTTACGGTGTGAAGTCAACACCCAAAGCTCAATTTTTCCAGCACATGTTACTTCTTTTCAAAGTCTACGAAACAGACACCAGAATTTAGCCCAAAAAATCTCTAATTTTGCCTAATTTTGTTTCGCGTGCACCAAATTGTGGCCTCATCATACAGACTGGCTCCCCAAGCTGTTTACAAAATAAAGAAAGCTTGCAGGGAAAATGTCATTTTTTTTTCCTTTATAAATGTAGTTTTTGCTGCAGCAGGTTCAATACATGGTACATGATTCACCACTTTACAGGCAGACTAGGGGGATCCCCCCCCCCCTTCCCCAGGCACTATGTTTAAAGGAATTTTGTTTGACTTTAAGCATCAATAAATCACTGCTTATTAAAAAAATAATATTTTTAAAAAAAATTTTGCATTGATACATGTCCCCAGGGCAGTACCCTGACCCCCATACCCTTTTTATGCCCAATAACTTGCATATAAGCCTTCAAAATGGTCACTTTTGCAGTTCGAGTCCCATAGACTTTAATTTTTCAGCTCAGAAATTTTGTGATGTTCAAAAGTTCTGGCACGAACCGAACCGAGGAGGGGGGGGGGTGTTCAGCCCATCTCCACTGCTAGTAATTAATTGGGAAAGGTATATGCCCTCTTGTGCAATCCACAACTCAAAATCAGGGACAGTAAGTAGCTCTGGCAAACAAGAATAGCCCCAAAGGGGCGTGTGAGCATGCATAGATGGAGCTTTCATCTTGTGTACTGCCAACTCCAAAACCTTACAATGATGGTAAACCAGTCCCCTATGACCTCCCAGGTGAGCGGAATCATAAGTACCACTCAAAAGACTCTGATAGGGGTGGGTTACCAAACCAGAAATATGTGAACATGCTAGGGAAATATAGCACTCCTTATCCCCTTTATCAAAGTAAAAAAAAAGGGGCATCTGGGCAGCTAAATAGTACAGGTTGAGATTGGGAAAAGCAGTACCTCCCAGGTCCATGGGATTCTTTAAGCAGCACCATGATAATTTATGTCTGGAATAACCCCATATAAAAGTGTTGAAAATGGATTCCATGGATATTAATATACGGAGTGGTAGATATACAGGGGTATGCCAGAAAATGTATAAAAGCTTGGGCAGCAAAAACCATCTTTACTAAATTCCTGTATCCCATAAGCCCAAGAGGGAGATGGGACCATATCTGAGTTTTGGTCTATGAGTGTCGCATATAGAGGTTCCAAGTTGAAATTAACAGTCGTCCGGGGAGCGGGTGGCCTGACTACACAGATATTTGATCTGACTGGCTCTTACTAGGGTGAGGGAGGCTTGCTTACAGTTGGAGCCCCGAGGTCTAGTGGACGAATTTGGAACTTTTCCCAATTCAATTTTAGCTCTGAAAAATCCCCAAACTGCTTAATAAGGTGTAACGCTGTTGATAGGAAAGGACCTGCATCTACCAGATACAATAGCCTGTCATCTGTATACAGACTAATGGTTTCAACTAACTGCCCCAAATGCAAGCCTCTAATATCTGGATGTTTTCTGATGGCAATTGCCAGTGGTTCCACTGCCAAGGCATAGAGCAAGCATAGTGGGTATCCCTGCCGTGTACCCCTAGATAGAGGGAAAGGGCTGGAGACCCTACCATTTGCCTGGGTTAACTTTTTAAGTTAACCAGCTGGTAATTGATTGTTGGGATGCAGGACTTGTTAACCACTTGAGCCCCGGACCATTATGCTGCCTAAGGACCAGAGGTATTTTTCCAAGTTGGCACTGCGTCGCTTTAACTGCTAATTGCGCGGTCATGCAATGCTGTACCCAAACGAAATTTGTGTCCTTTTCTTCCCACAAATAGAGCTTTCTTTTGATGGTATTTGATCACCTCTGCGGTTTTTATTTTTTGCGCTATAAACGGAAAAAGACAGAAAATTTTGAAAAAAAATGATATTTTCTACTTTTTGTTATAAAAAAATCCAATAAACTCAATTTTAGTCATACATTTAGGCCAAAATGTATTCGGCCACATGTCTTTGGTAAAAAAAATGTCAATAAGCGCATATTTATTGGTTTGCGCAAAAGTTATAGCGTCTAAAAACTAGGGTACATTTTCTGGAATTTACACAGCTTTTAGTTTATGACTGCCTATGTCATTTCTTGAGGTGCTAAAATGGCAGGGCAGTACAAAACCCCCCCAAATGACCCCATTTTGGAAAGTAGACACCCCAAGGAAATTGCTGAGAGGCATGTTGAACCCATTGAATATTTATTTTTTTTGTCCCAAGTGATTGAATAATGACAAAAAAAAAAAATATTTACAAAAAGTTGTCACTAAATGATATATTGCTCACACAGGCCATGGGCCTATGTGGAATTGCACCCCAAAATACATTCAGCTGTTTCTCCTGAGTACGGGGATACCACATGTGTGGGACTTTTTGGGAGCCTAGCCGCGTACGGGGCCCCGAAATCCAATCACCGCCTTCAGGATTTCTAAGGGTGTAAATTTTTGATTTCACTCTTCACTGCCTATCACAGTTTCGGAGGCCATAAAATGCCCAGGTGGCACAAAACCCCCCCCAAATGACCCCATTTTGGAAAGTAGACACCCCAAGCTATTTGCTGAGAGGCATATTGAGTCCATGGAATATTTTATATTTTGACACAAGTTGCGGGAAAGTGACACTTTTTTTTTTTTTGCACAAAGTTGTCACTAAATGATATATTGCTCACACAGGCCATGGGCATATGTGGAATTGCACCCCAAGATACATTTAGCTGCTTCTCCTGAGTATGGGGATACCACATGTGTGGGACTTTTTGGGAGCCTAGCCGCGTACGGGGCCCCGAAAACCAATCACCGCCTTCAGGATTTCTAAGGGTGTAAATTTTTGATTTCACTCTTCACTGCCTATCACAGTTTCGGAGGCCATGGAATGCCCAGGTGGCACAAAACCCCCCCAAATGACCCCATTTAGGAAAGTAGACACCCCAAGCTATTTGCTGAGAGACATGGTGAGTATTTTGCAGCTCTCATTTGTTTTTGAAAATGAAGAAAGACAAGAAAAAACTTTTTTTTTTTCTTTTTTAAATTTTCAAAACTTTGTGACAAAAAGTGAGGTCTGCAAAATACTCACTATACCTCTCAGCAAATAGCTTGGGGTGTCTTCTTTCCAAAATTGGGTAATTTGGGGGGGGGGGGGGGTTTGTGCCACCTGGGCATTCCATGGCCTCCGAAACTGTGATAGGCAGTGAAGAGTGAAATCAAAAATTCACGCCCTTAGAAAGCCTTAAGGCGGTGCTTGGTTTTCGGGGTCCCGTACGCGGCTAGGCTCCCAAAAAGTCTCACACATGTGGTATCCCCGTACTCAGGAGAAGCAGCAGAATGTATTTTGGGGTGTAATTTCACATATTCCCATGGCATGTTTGAGCAATATATCATTTAGTGACAACTTTGTGCAAAAAAAAAAAAAAAATTTGTCTCTTTCCCGCAACTTGTGTCACAATATAAAAAATTCCATGGACTCGACATGACTCTCAGCAAATAGCTTGGGGTGTCTACTTTCCAAAATGGGGTCATTTGGGGGGGTTTTGAACTGTCCTGGCATTTTATGCACAACATTTAGAAGCTTATGTCACACATCACCCACTCTTCTAACCACTTGAAGACAAAGCCCTTTCTGACACTTTTTGTTTACATGAAAAAGTTATTTTTTTTGCAAGAAAATTACTTTGAACCCCCAAACATTATATATTTTTTTAAAGCAAATGCCCTACAGATTAAAATGGTGGGTGTTTCATTTTTTTTTTCACACAGTATTTGCGCAGCGATTTTTCAAACGCATTTTTTTGGGAAAAAACACACTTTTTAAAATTTTAATGCACTAAAACACACTATATTGCCCAAATGTTTGATGAAATAAAAAAGATGATCTTAGGCCGAGTACATGGATACCAAACATGACATGCTTTACAATTGCGCACAAACGTGCAGTGGCAACAAAATAAATACATTTTTAAAAGCCTTTAAAAGCCTTTACAGGTTACCACTTTAGATTTACAGAGGAGGTCTACTGCAAAAATTACCGCCCTCGATCTGACCTTCGCGGTGATACCTCACATGCATGGTGCAATTGCTGTTTACGTTTGACGACGCCGCTTGCGTTCGCCTTAGCGCGAGAGCAGGGGGCGACAGGGGTGCTTTTTTTTTTTTTTTATTATTTTTTTTGCTTTTTTATCTTATTTTTAAACTGTTCCTTTCATTTTTTTTTTTTTTTTTTTTTAATCATTTTTATTGTTATCTCGGGGAATGTAAATATCCCCTATGATAGCAATAGGTAGTGACAGGTACTCTTTTTTGAAAAAATTGGGGTCTATTAGATCCTAGATCTCTCCTCTGCCCTCAAAGCATCTGACCACACCAAGATCGGTGTGATAAAATGCTTTGCCAATTTCCCAATGGTGCTGTTTATATCTGGCTAAACCTAAGTCATGAAATGCTCATAGCTTCCGGTTTCTTAGGCCATAGAGATGTTTGGAGCCACTCTGGTCTCTGATCAGCTCTATGGTCAGCTGGCTGAATCACCGGCTGCATTCTCAGGTTCCCTGTTTTTTTTTTTTAATAATCAAAATTTTATTCATTTATATAATACATCATTTATACAACATACTATACCCCTACATTCAACCCAATAACAAGACTACACATTACCCCACATATCCCATTTACCGAGGTTTATAAATTACCACAAAAAAAAAAAAAAAAAAAAAAACTTATCAAAATCTATAGTTCTTCCATCCACCCCTATCCTTGTTATTAATTGCTCCAACTCCTTCCTCCAACTTCAAACGTGATTAAACAATAATTATAATGTGGCTTCTCCAATTTATAAAGTGAGAAAAAGAAAAAAAAAAATGTATTTACTATCTGTGATGTCCCCACCCCCCCTCCTTAATATTAATTTACTCCCTCCCTTTCTCCCCTCGTGCAAACATTTTAAATACATTGTAAAGTGATTTCCCCCTTTCCTAGTTCATATCTTAAATCCCTATAGTTCATAATTCTATAATTTATATTTGTGCAAAGCAAAAAAAAAAAAAAAACACCTTTCTGTGGTTCTCCCCCCCCCCCCCCCATATCCAAGTGTACTTAGATAAAATTATAAAGTGCATTCCCCCTTTTTCAATTCCTGTCAAAATCACTAATCCATAATTAATAAATTGTGCCTTCTTCCCGCCCCCCCATCCTTAATGTGTTTAAACCAACTCTTCCCCCCAGTATATCGACCTGGTGACAAAAGAAAAAAAAAATTCCCTTCCTTTTCTTTTTTCTTTCTTTTCCCCTTCCTCCCCCCTTCCTCTCCTCCCTCCCCCTCTTCTCTTCCCCTCTCCTCTCTTCTTTTCTATCCGTGATGTCCCCTCCCCCCTCATCAATAGTAATTTACTCCGGCCCTTCCTCCCATTGTGCAAACATATTAAATGAAATTGTAAAGTGATTTCCCCCCTTTTCTAATTCGTGTCATAAGTCCCTAAATTCGGGGTGAATGGAAAAAAAAAAAACCCCGGCGAGTGAGAACATGTAACCATACATTATCTTACCTCCCACCACCCCTTTACTTAATTGGCATTAGAGAAGTCATATCAATATTTAATTTTCTCTTTCTGGGCTCATCATCTTGTTTCTTAATTCTTAATGACTACACCATTTCTGCCTCCGTTACCTGTTGATGTTTCCCTCTTCCATTATCTCCCTGGCGCACTGCTCCCATTTTGCCCATGTAGTTTCAAATTTCTTTTTTTGATTCTAGTAAGAATAGTAGACTGGTGTCATGACCTAAAGAGAAAACCATGGGTACAGGCAGAAATGTCAATGGCGGGGAGAAACCTGGCAGGAGCACCATGGATCCAAGGGTCATTGAGAGGGTTGTCACAATGGACATCACCAATGACCTTGAATTCATTGGAAGTATGGGACAGAATGAATAGTAAAGGTAAATATGCCCCCCAGACCTCCCCTCTGACTCCTCTGGAGGGATTCCCTTGGTTCCCTCCGGGGGAGGAGATGGGAAGTCTGGGGGCATGACAGAGATGGTCATGAGATTTGGTGAGACACGAATGGCAGAATGGAAATACCACCAAATGAAGAGCTTTCTCAAGAAAATAAAACCATTGAGACCCATGAACTCACTTACGGCATTTGAGAGGCAGTGTGCACAGATATCAGAATCTGGGCATATGCTATCTCGAATGTACAGAATGATCCTAAAAGAACAAGAAAGGACACCCCCTTACTTTGTAAAAGAATGGGAGAGGGAGCTGGGCCAAGTCTGGACAGATAAACAAATTAATAGAATGATATTGTTAACATTCACAACCTCCATAAGCGCAAAGGTGCAAGAAATGGCATATAAGTTCCTAGTGAGATGGTATAGGACACCAGTAAAATTAGCACAAATCTCCTCGGTATCTAGCGATAGGTGTTGGTTGCGGACAGAGGGGAACTTTTCTTCATCTTTGGTGGACATGTCCAATAATCAAGCCATTTTGGGAATCAGTGGCTCCATGGATTAAGAAACTAACAGGGGACTCCCTGGAGTTTGGGCCTATACAATATCTGTTTCACGGAAATCCCGGATCCCTCAGAAAGTATAGGGAAAGCATAACTCCACACTTATTAAACGCAGCAAAAAAACTGATCCCAAGGTATTGGAGGCAGGATCGGAAACCGTCAGTCATGGAGTGGAGAAATGAGGTTAGCATAATAAAGGTAGCGGAGAGGTGGGTGCATGTGGTTAAAAAACTCAGGTTCCCTGTTGAGACAGGAGAGCCAGAGAAAAACACGGAAGACAGTGGGGGGGGGGGCATTCCCTCCCACAGCTTGTAAAAGCAGTCTAGAGGCTAATTAGCCGCTAGGATTGCTTTTACATGAAAGCCGACCGCTGGCTAAAAGAATGATACCAAGATGATACCTAAACCTGCAGGCATCATTCTGGTATAACCACTCAAAGTCGTGAATGGCGTACCTGAAGACAAAAAAATGGTTAACAATAAAACACAGTAAGCAGTAAAGTATAAAAAATTGCATACCTGAAAAGCAAACATGATAAAACATAATAACAATAAAACATTGCAGAATAGAATACAGTAAAAAAGAGCAGAACAATAGAGAGAGAGAATAGAGAGAGAGAGAACAATAAAACGACAACTATTTTTTTTTATTTTATATATTTTTTTTTTTTTTACACTTTTTTTGTAACTAACTTTTATAACGGTAACCGGTTCCAGGTTCGGGTCTCTCAAAATGCGATGGCATCTTGGGAGACCCTGTGAAAGTGAGCCTAGTCTGTGCAATGCTGTACCCTACGCTAATACTCAACTAGTGAATGGTAGCGTTCAAAACATTCACCAATGCAAAGACCAGGATTGTCAGGACAGGAGGGACAATAATAGCAGGTGTCACGCCTATATCCGCACTTGCTGCAGACACGACATCTTTTTTGGGGGGGTTCGTTGGGTAGGGGTACTCGGGAGGACATAAAGAAAATGCCTCTCATGCAGCTGACTGCATTTGGTTGGGGATGTGAATGGGGGAAGTACGGGTGCTGCAGAAGCGGTGGGTTCCCAATTAGGATTGGCGAATGCAGCAGGAAGGGCACTATGGGCACGACGGGCCTGTGTTTGTCTTTTTGGTGGCAGCGGGACACTACTTGTGCTTGCCACCTCACCAGCTTGAACTGCACTTATGGGACTCGCCACGTCACCAAGTCTTACTGCAGTGCTGGTTTGACTACGACCGGGGTGTACTAGGCCGCTGGTGCTTGCCAGTTCACCAAAACGCTACCAAAAAAACTGTTAGCGATCGCAGGGATCAGGCCTGACTCTGCGAACGCTGCAGTTATGCGTTTAGTGTTTTGTAAGTGACAGTGATTGATCGATACTGCACTTGGGTGGGCTGGGCTGGGCGGAGGGGCAAAACGCAGGTGATAGCAGGTATCTGGGCTGATCCCGCGGTACTGGCGCTAATCTGACGCTGCCTGGGGCGACGCATATCACCACCGGGCGATCAGGGGGCTAAACCTTTATTCGGTAATAAACGGCGGGTGCCCTGACACTATAAAAAATAAACGAACTAACCAGCGTCACCCGTAACACTTATACGGTGATCAGTGGTGAAAGGGTTAACTAGGGGGCAATCAAGGGGTTAAAACCTTTATTAGATAGTATATGGGGGTCCCTGTCGCTATAAAATGCTGACGGCGAACCTAAATATTTACCTCCCTAACTAGCGTCACTAGCGACACTAATACAGCGATCAGAAAAATGATCGCTTAGCGACACTGGTGATGGGGGGTGATCAAGGGGTTAAAACTTTATTAGGGGGGGTTAGGGGGGTACCCTAGACCTAAAGGGGGCTAACCCTAACAGTTCTAACACAGTAACTGTCACAAACTGACACCAATGCAGTAATCAGAAAAAAAAAAAAAAAAACTGCTTGGTGTCAGTTTGTGACAGGGGGGGGTGATTGGGGGGTGATCGGGGGGGCGATCGGGGGGGGGATCGGGGGTGTTTTGTGTGCCTGGCATGTTCTACTGTGTGTGTAGTGTTTGTGCACTCACAGTGATGTCTTCTCTCCTCGGCGCCGGAACGGAAAATACCGAGCCGAGGAGAGATGACATCATTTCCTTTGCTGCTGTTTAGCATACAGCAGCAAAGGAATGTTCCCATTGGCGGGCGGCGATCGTGAGGGGGGGGCCACGAACGGATGGCCTCCCCCTCACCTCCGATCGCCGGGGGACAAAAGAGGACCGATCGGACCCCCCACCCGCGGGAGGCAAATCACGTATATGTACGTGATTTTGCCTGCCCGTGCCGCCTTGCCGACGTACATCGGCGTGAGGCGGTCCTTAAGTGGTTAATATAAAAAAAGTTAACTCCAGTAGCTCCCATCCTCTGTCCATAACTGTCCTGCCCCCTGCTCTCTGCCCTGTGTACTCATGTAAGGTAAGAGATTGAAGGGGCTAGGACATGGCTGTGAAAATTTACAACATCCCTGTCTCCCTACCCATGTCTCCAAATTGCACATTATTACACTATAGGGCAGGGGTAGGCAACCTCGGCACTTCAGCTGTTTTGAAACTACAAATCCCATCATGCCTCTTCCTCTAGGAGTCATACCTGTGATTATCAGGGTCTTGCAATGTCTCATGGGACTTGTAGTTTCACCACAGCTGGAGGGCTGAGGTTGCCTATCCCTGCTATAGGGTGACAAGTGGCTATTTAAAAACACATTATACAGGCATGGTCCACTGTTGTCAATTCAGGGAAATCTAAGAAATGCCATGCAGCCATCACTGGAGTGCATGTACACATAAAGTGACTCTAAAGGGGATGCATAAAATAAGCAGCGCTGAGATGCGACAAAGGATGACAACAAATGAAAACTTATGTGTTTAAAACAAAATTGCAATAATGTTTTTATTTATAAAGCTTTAGCAAATCAAATGTCAATCAGCTAAGGTTTACACCTAATTAAAGCTAAACTTCGGGCAATAATTAGCAACATTTACTTTGTGGGTCATTATCCATTCTTTTAAAATCATGATTTAAAGATGAACTGCAGCTTTTGATACACTTTACATAGTTCGTTTGGGCCAAGCAGGCCAGAACTAACTATGTCCCTCACTAACATGTGAGGCCAATGGATGTGCTGTAAAAAACTGTATGTAGCTGAGGCTACATACAGCATACAGCACTGTGTCCCAGGTTCGAGCCAAGACATCCTGTTTAATACCCGGACAACACAATAGAGTCTATCTTATCGGCGCTTATCAGCCATTCAGAGAAAGCAATGTACTCTAGCAATAAATACAAAGCTTCCCCTGATTGGTCAGAGGTTGTGACATCATCAGCCTGCCTCTCTGACTCAGCCAATCAGAGGAAGCTTAGTATTAATTGCTAGATAGATTTTATTGTGTTCCAGGTATGAGGCAAGAAGGTCTTGTCTCGAACCCGGAACACAGTGCGGTATGCTGTATGTAGCCTCAGCCAAATATAGTTTATACAGCACATCCAGTGGCCTCACATGTTAGTGAGAGACATAGTTCTTTGGGCCAGCCTGGCCAAAACGAAGTATGTAAAGTGCATCAAAAGCTGGAGTTCAGCTTTAAATATAAAGAGCCAAACACATTTTTTACTTCCAAAGTGCAGTTCAAATGTGCATCGCTTGGTAAATCCAGAATTAGAAGGGAAGATATGATGACAAAGCCTCTAACAACAAACTATTGTTCCCTGCATCCTTGGAGTTTACTACATTTTGGACATTGGACATGAAATTCTACTTACTGTACATAAGGCATTGTGAAGTCTTCAGCATTCATTTGAAGGCTACTGAAGAAAGTGAATGGGCAATAGACAAGAACAAAATGCTTCAGTGCAAGATTTCACTAGCTAGCTGGTACAGTGCCTTGAAAAAGTATTCATGCTCCTTGAAGTTTTCCACATTTTATCATGTTATAACCAAAACTGTAAGTGTATTTTGTTGGGATTTTATGTGATAGATCAACACAAAGTGGCACATAATTGTGAAATGGAAGGAAAGTGATAAATGTTTTTCAAATTTGTTTAAAAATAAATATGTGAAGAGTGTGGCATGCATTTGTATTCAGCCCCCTTGAGTCAATGCTTTGTAGATCCACCTTTCGCTGCAGTTACAGCTGCATGTCTTTTTGGTATGTCTCTACCAGCTTTGCACATCTACAGAGTGGCATTTATGCCCATTCTTCTTTGCAAAAAAGCTTAAGCTCTGTCAGATTGGATGGAGAGCATCAGTGAAAAGCAATTTTCAAGTCTTGCCACAGATTCTCAATTGGATTTAGGTTTGGACTTTGACTTGGCCATTCTAACACATGAATATGCTTTGATCTAAACCATTCCATTGTAGCTTTGGCTGTATGTTTAGTGTTGTCCTGCTGGAAGGTGAACCTGTGCCCCAGTCTCAAGTCTTTTACAGTCTCTAACAGGTTTTCTTCAAGGATTGCCCTGTATTTGACTCCATCTATCTTCCCATCAATTCTGACCAGCTTCCCTGTCCCTGCTGAGGAAAAGCATCCTTACACACAACATGATACTGCCACCACCATGTTTCACAGTGGGGAAGGTGTGTTCTGGTTGATGTGCAGTGTTAGTTTTCTGCACACATAGCATTTTGCTTTTAAGCCAAAAAGTTCAATTTTGGTCTCATCTGACCAGAGCCCCTTCTTACACACGTTTGCTGTGCCTCCCACATGGCTTCTCGTAATCTGCAAACGGGACTTCTTATGGCTTTCTTTCAAAAATGGGTTTCTTCTTGCCACTCTTCCATAAAGGCCAGATTTGTGGAGTACACGACTAATCGTTGTCCTGTGGACAGATTCTCCCACCTGAGCTGTGGATCTCTGCAGCTCCTCGAGAGTTACCATGGGCCTCTTGGCTGCTTCTCTGATTAATGCTCTCCTTGCCCTGCCTGTTAGTTTAGGTGGACAGCCATGTCTTGGTAGGTTTGCAGTTGTGCCATATGCTTGGGATATTTGTTTATAACTAACCCTGCTTTAAACTTCCCCACAACTTTATCCCTGACCTGTCTGGTGTGTCCCTTGGCCTTCATGATGCTGTTTGTTCACTAAGGCTCTCTAACAAACTTCCAAGGGCTTCACAGAACAGCTGTATTTATACTGAGTTAAAATTACACACAGGTGGACTCTATTTACTAATTAGGTGACTTCTTAAGTCAATTGGATCCACTGGATTTGAGTTGGGGTATCAGAGTAAAGGGGGCTGAATACAAATGTATGCCACACGTTTCAGATATTTATATGTAAAATATGTTGAAAACCATTTATCATTTTCCATCCACTTCACTTCACATTTTTGGTTGTAACGACCAAATGTGGAAAATGTCAAGGGGTGTGAATACTTTTTCAAGGCACTGTATGTGTGCCTTGTTTTTCCAATTAAAATGAACCTTCAGATCCTGACCCTTAGCTTCTTTTTCAGACATTGCTGTAAGTTATGTATCTGCCAGTCGTGTCCCTAACTCCGGTGCTAGGAAATCCAGCTTCCTGACCCTGAACAACTGGCTATTATGCAGAAACTGTCCCATAAAGCTGCTCTGTTGGAGAGACAACTATGTAAGAGACCACCCTGTTGTACAGCAGCTACAGTGTTGGAAACTTACCTGTAACAGATTGTTATGTGGGAAACCGATCTGCTATTCACTATGTTGCCCTGTTAGAGATTCCCATATAATGCCCCGTACACACGAGCGAAATTTCCATCAAAAAAAGTGTGATGGGAGCTTTTGGTCGGATATTCCAACCGTGTGTATGCTCCATCCAACTTTTTCTGTCTGAATTTCCGCCAGCAAAAGATTGAGAGCTGGTTCTCTATTTTTCCAACGAAAAAAGGTCTTGACGGAAATTCAGTTTGTCTGTATGCAATTCCGATGCGCAAAAAAACATGCATGATTGGAAACAATTCGATGCATGCTCAGAAGCATTGAACTTCATTTTCTCGGCTTGTCGTAGTGTTGTACGTCACCGCGTTCTTGACGCTCGAAAGTTCAGAGAACTTTTGTGTGACTGTGTGTATGCAAGCCAAGCTTGAGCGGAATTCCGTTGGAAAAACCATCCAAGATTTTTTCAACGGAAATTCCGCTTGTGTGTACGGGGCATAAGAGAAAGCTCAAAAACTGCCCTGAGAATAAATCTCATGTTTGGGAGCTATTTTGTTGGATACTACTTGAGGAAGGCTGTTGGTACTGCAGGGGGACTGGAGGAAAGTTTGTTGGCGCTTTGCCTTCCCCTGCTGCCACTACTGGGAGAGATTGACTGTGGCAGTTTGTAGAAAGGAGGAAGGGGAGGGGGCGGGGCACGCAGGAAGGAGAAGCTGCACCGCAATTATCACCATCATGCTCATCCACCTACACTCTTAAGTTTGACCCCAAAAATCCACTGTCAGGTTGTAACCACACCTTGCAGTAAGTTGTTAAGCCAAATCCTTCTTCAGGGTTATCCTCCTTATCAAGCAGTAAAGAGGGGTCAGAAACCCAATCTCTTGACCCTGAGCTCATCTTTTCACAGCTTCAATACTGTCTTTACAATTTACATATGAGTGGTCTCTCTTTTTCAGGTATCTCCAGGCCACCACCCAATGTACCAGGGCCAGGATGACAACAGAGCCCAAGGGTGGCAGTGCATTTAAAGCGGTGTTCCACCCAAAATTTTCGTTTTTAAAGTCAGCAGCTACAAACATTGTAGCTGCTGACTTTTAATAAGGATACTTACCTGTCCAGGGAGCCCGCAATGTCGGCCCCCCGATGGCCGATCCGTCCATTGGATCAGGTGCAGGCGCCGCCATTCTAATTAAGTGAAAACCGGCAGTGGAGCCTTGCGGCTTTAGTTCAGGGCTATCCAAGATCGTTCCAAGAACCATGCTGCTGATCCCTGGGGGGAGCCCAACCCCTGGGATCATACCTTAATGTTGGGTGGCATCGACCAGTTTAATAGAAATCATCCGACATTCGGCCTGTGTGTACTTCACCCGGTCTGACAGAAGCCAGTCACTCCATAAAAGGTCTGCTGACCATCTCCTGATCAGCACTCTTAGCCAATGGCTGAGAGCGCTGACCGGAGTGCTCTCGTGGGAGGGCGTCCCCCCATCAGAACACAATAGAACAGTAGGAGAGATCACAGTACTAACATCTAATTGTTAGTGCAGTGGCTCCAACCTGAGCTGTCAGTTTTACTTTCGTTCAGCATGCTGGGTACTAGGCTTTAGCCTTCCATCCAGTCCAGCTGGAGATTTCTATGTTCCAAACCAGGGACAAAATATTACAGACACTTAGCTCCATCACTGTGGACATCAACATGCTGACCCACACCCGCACCCTACAGGGACATGAAAACCTTTCAGCAGGACCGAGTCAGACTACACAACTTAGAGTGCCCTACTTCAGTGGTTCTCAACCTCAGTCCTCAAGTACCCCACAACGGGCCATGTTTTCAGGTTTTCCTTTACTTTGCACAGCTGCTTTAAATCAAAGTCAATGACATGGTATTGATAAGAGCTATTTTATCTAAGGGAAGTTCCCAAAACATGGCCCATTGGGGGTACTTGAGGACTAAGGTTGAGAACCACTGCCCTACTTCACCATCATATACAGTTGGTGCTAGCACTACCTCTCCTCAAACATTAAAAAATGCTTCCATGGAGGACACTGGTGCTCACACAGTCTTTGTCCTCAGAAAGGTACTCTATACAAGAATATTGGTGAAATCTCAGGGCAGTCCTGAGGGATCCAGGATGGTTGGGAAGTATGATGTAGCATGCTGACAACACTGCCACTGCTTCATTAAAATAGCAACAGGATGTGGGGGTGGGGGAAGTAGGCAGCTGCTATGTGAAGGGAGTAAGTGCTGAGAATGTAAACCAGGAGTCATGAGGATGAGGAGTGAGGGATGAGCTGACATAGTATACCAAGGGAGAATGTAGAGAGCTGTTAACACTACTGCTTAGGATTTCAGTGCAGTGTTGTTAACCCACCACCAGAAGTTACAAGCTGACTGCATTTCTGGCAGATCATCAAGTATTTTTTCAGTACTTGCAGTGTTTTTTAAAGAGAGAAAAACATGTGAAAAATGTGTTTTTTTAAAGATTTGCTCTCAAATACATTTTAAAGGGTAACTCAACATAAACATATGGATCTTTGCTCAGCTTTACATCAGTGATGTCAAATTTCCCCTTGACTGACTTTTCCAAAGGAATCAATTTGATATTCAAAACGGGAGACTGATTCTATTGTTTGGCTGAAAGCAAAGATTGTTTTGGTTGCCTTGGGCAAAGAAGCAAGAACTGACACAGCAGTTTTAGTTAGACTTACTTTTATAACTCTCTCTTGATAACATATAAGGTTTTTTTTTTCCTTTCTTATATTTTAATAATGCAAAAGCAAGATGCTTTGGCGAGGATGTAAGTGATTTTTCAAACCTGATGTCTGTATATCAGAAGTGAGGTGCATTTTTACATACACCACACGCAGCAGCTAGCACGGGGCTAAGGAGTATGTGCAACCGTAGTAACTAGGTCAAGTTGTTCTTATCTGTACAGTATGTCAAATGCTTTCCACCAGCTGGAGGTGAGAACCTGTTATGAACAATGTTTTTTTTTTTTTTATTACTATTACTCTTTAACTTGGTGTAAAGGAAGATGTACAGGGAAATACTAGCATGCAGATGATGAAGGAATTAGTAGGCAACCTTTATCCAAGGTCAGCAGATAAAAAAAAGCAGATACCAGGTCTGAGCAGACATCTGTGAATCACAACAGTGCTTCTCCGTATTGCATTTTCCTGAACTGTACAGATTAGCCTGTCCGTATGATTCTGTTTAAGCTGCCTGTTATTTAGACTTCTAGGACAAGTCTCAGGTTCTTTGGATCCCTTAATAAAAGAAAATAGCTGGCTTTACAATACCACTACTGGCTACTAGCCAACACAGGCTTAGTCAGGCCATGGAGTGATGTCATGCGGCCCAAACCACACCTCCTATGATGATCAGTGTGGTTTAGAGCGGAATACAAATGAACACAGGAGAGAAATTAAATGCACTGAAATGATTGGAATCTCTTCTGACAACCAGTTGTAACAGTTTGTGGCCTAGTATATACAGACCTGTGCATAAACCACACTGCTACAAATATCTTTATTACATTACTGAGCTAACAAGGCAGGACTGGAGCATTCTATCTGTGAAATAAAAGTGCATGTGTCATCAGAGACAACCATTGCATGGCTGCTTCTGAAAATGGTAGTTGCCTGGCTTTATCTGGGTTCAGTGCTTCAGAAGCACTGATCCAGAACATGCATTAAAGAAGACCTCCCCAATCTATAAACCTGTCAATAATGTGCATCGGGGAAATAAACAATTATACTTACCCCGGGGGGGGTTTTCAGTAGGAACGTGGGGGAACGCAGGTCCAGCACCTCCAACACTGAATGAATGTAATGGCAAGGGATTCAGGGTCTATCGATGCTAGCTGATGTGGGGATCTATTGTTGCTGGATGGGGATCTATTTTTGCAGGGCAGGGGGTGTCTATTGTTGCTAAGGAGATTTATTGTTGCTGGTGGGGATCTACTGTTGCTGGGGAGGGGGTATTTTGTTGCGGGTGATCCATTGTTGCTGGGGGGTCTATTGTTGCTGGCTGCTGGAGAGTAGGGTTGCCACCTTTTCTTCAAGTCAAACCCGAACACTTTAGCTCACACAGCTATTTTTTTGTAGTATAAACTATACATATATTTTGCTATTAAATAACATTTCTAATCATATGAAGTTAATAGCAAGAGTCCCCCTCTATGTTAGAGTTCACAGAGTTTCCCTTTACATCTGAACTTGCACAGTTCCCTTTCACTGTAAGGGGGTACTCTGCAGACTCTGATGTAAGGGAGAACTCTGGGGACTCTAACATAAGGGATGTTCTGGGAACCCTGATTTAAGGGGGAACACTAAGAACTCTGATGTACAGAGAGGACTCTGATTGAAGGGGGAACAATGTGGCCTCTGGTGTAAAGGGGAACTCTGATGTAAGGGGTACTCTGAGAACCCTGATTTACCTTAGTGTACTCACTCAGAGGCAGGAGATAGAAGGGGGGAGACTTCAGTCACAGACAGAGATGGATGGTGAGCTCACTCACCCCTTGGCAGTCAGTACCTCTCATCCAGATATATCTGAGGCTGCTGGAATTTCCAGCCTGCACTTTCCTTTTCTAAGGAGTGTGGGCAGACACAGAGGGGTAGGGCTGGGAGGAAGCGGTGCAGATAAAGCCCTCTCTCCTCTCCCGTCTGTGTGTGTGTGTTTGGGGGGGATTGTTAGTCCTGGCTTTGGGTAGCATGAAAGAGAGTGTAACAGACACTCTCAGCTTAGACAACTGCAGCCAGCAACCCCGCTGGGAAACCATAGTCCAGTCTGAATAATGTGTCCGGGTTTCAGGCAGTCTGATACCTGGACGCATGATTCCAAACCTGAACTGTCCAGGTGTATCCTGGACAAGTGGCAACCCTACTGGAGAGTCTATTGGTGCTGGCTGCAGGGAGATCTGTAATTGCTGCTGGAGATCTTTTGTTGCGGGTGGTCCATTGTTGCTGGGGGGATCCATTGTTGCTGGCTGCATGGGATCTATTTTACTGCTTTTCTTGTTATCATTAACAAATTCCATACAAATTACTTAGTACTGCAATTGTTACATGCTCTGTATTCCCTAATAGGGGCAGTACTGGGAGATGGGTAGGGGGTGGAACCAAGGAATGGTGCAGGAGGTGGGTAGGGGGTGGAGACAAGGGGTGACAAGGGGGAGTTACTGCACCTATTGTCTGAGAAAAAAGCCCTGTACTTACCTATATCTTTGTCACTCTTTCATTACATTCAACTATTTTCAACCTGTTTCTGTGTTACCTGGGTCCCATACCGTAATTTTTAAAACTTTGCTTGACACTGGACAAGATGAAGCGCATTACATTACATGCATCTGTTGAAAATAAAAAACTGTGAAGTTTTTTTTGTTTAACCAGAAAATAAATGTAATTTCATATGGTGCATTTGTAAAATGAGGCACAGACTTACCTGAAAAATGCAGCTCTCTAGTGCTGCATTGTCAATGCTCCAGCATGTCCAGGTGCTTCCATCTTCACCCAGTCTTTCGTCTGAGTTCGCACTCTCCAGTTACCTAAATGGCTGGGCCGCAATTACATCACAACCACACAAACCGCACAACTGCACGGGAATCACTTCGCTGCGACACAAATAGGGTGTCGTTAATGTCATCTGAGCTGGGAATGTACATTACCCCTGACAGGCTAGGAAAGGCATTTAGGACACAAGAGACCACTAGGGTCACTTCTGTTATAAAAACCCTGCCTGTCAATGGGTTTTTAGCATTTTGACTTCAATACCACTTTAAAAGCCTCAACTCTTTCCCACAAAATATAAAACATCTTACTGGCCTCTTCTGTAATAATAATGATAAAATTACCACCAAAATGCATGGTGGTATTAATAGTAATAAACAAAATACAGTTAGGCTCATTTCACACTTTTGCGACTTGGAATTAGACTTGTGAGACTCGAAGTCCCGTAACATGTGAAATCCCATGTTGTAGCGATACAAAAAACACAGTCACTTCCAGCGTTAATAGGTCTTCCAAGGTGTGGAGTAACAGATGTCAGATAAAATGGTGGTGTGAAAGGTATATATGGTATCCTAGGTGGGTGCTGCCTTCCTCAGATGGGTTAATCCAAAAGGAACTACAAGAAAAACAGAAATGGAAGGTGCGCACACCTAGTGCATTACCAAAGATAATTTAATAATAAGAAATTTTTATTAAAAAGTGGGTACTCACAAAATGCAACTGACAAAAGGCCATAAACACAGTGCATGGACAGGCACAGAACACGGGGTACAGCTAAAGCTTTTCGGGGGCGCACCGCCTTTCCTCAGAACTAGGCCTAGGAAGGGGGTGTGCCCCCAAAACGCGTTACATCTTTGCCATGCTGAAGCTTCCCACCAATCAATTTGCATATTATTTTATATATACTGCGAGTCTGTACTTGCCTAATATGCTGAAGAAATCTCCCTCCACTAAGTCTGGCTGCAGCCATTTTAACTGTGGGGAGCTGAAGCTGCTGCCTGTTCACTTCCTGGATTTACACAGACACACAGAGGCACACCTCCAGCTCTGCAGCTTTCATTGGCCCTCTTATGACTCATCCCCCCTCCCTTCCTGGCAAACTCTCACACGAGTGAGAGAGAGCTGTGCATGATGTCATAAGCCTAGGCTAATGACCAGAGAAGAAAAAAAGGAAGTGGGCTGTCTAAGGTATTTACTGGCAGAAAAAAAAAACATTTTACTATCCAAAGTTAAAACAGCAAGGGTAGAAGATTTAATAGATGGAAAGTTGAAAAAATGACTGAAAGTCCGCTTTAACTCAGAGGGACCCAGGGGGGGAGGGTGTGTTGGGCTTATACACAGGTTCTAACACACACAATGGGGGTTATTTACTAAAGGCAAATCCACTTTGCACTACAAGTGCAGTTTCAAGTGTACTTTTGCAGTGCACTTGGAGTGCAAAGTGGATTTTCCTTTAGTAAATAACTCCCACAGTGCTTTATAATTTGCCACAATCACGCCATTTTCTTACCTCCCAAAAATTAATTCATGGTGCTGAAAATTATGATTCTTTTTATCATTACATACATAGTTAGTCAGGTTGAAAAAAGACACAAGTCCATCCAGTCCAACCATAAAAAAAAAAAAAAAAAAAACGTACAATCCAATATACCCAATACTATACCCACAGTTGATCCAGAGGAAGGCAAAAAACCCCAGCAGAGCATGCTCCAATTTGCTACAGCAGGGGAAAAAATTCCTTCCTGATCCCAGAGAGGCAATCTACTGAGCTGGCCAGAACCACCTCTGGAGGGAGTCTATTCCACATTTTCACAGCTCTTACTGTGAAGAAACCTTTCCGTATTTGGAGATGAAATCTCTTTTCCTCCAGTCGTAAAGAGTGCCCCCTTGTCCTCTGTGTTGACCGTAAAGTGAATAACTCAACACCAAGTTCACTATATGGACCCCTTATATATTTAAACATGTTGATCATATCCCCCCTTATTCTCCTCTTCTCAAGAGTGAACAAATTCAGTTCCTCTAATCTTTCCTCATAGCTGAGCTCCCCCATGCCTCTTATCAGTTTGGTTGCCCTTCTCTGCACTTTCTCCAGTTCCCCGATATCCTTTTTGAGAACTGGTGTCCAAAACTGAACTGCATATTCCAGATGAGGTCTTACTAATGATTTGAACAGGGGCAAAATGATATCTCTCTCTCTGGAGTCCATACCTCTCTTAATACAAGAAAGAACTTTGCTCGCTTTGGAAACCGCAGCTTGGCATTGCATGCTATTATTGAGCTTATGATCTACCAAAACCCCCAGATCCTTCTCCACTACAGATTCCCCCAGTTGTACTCCCCCTAGCATGTATGATGCATGCATATTCTTAGCCCCCAAGTGCATAACTTTACATTTCTCAACATTAAACCTCATCTGCCACATAGTCGCCCAATTAGACAGAGCATTGAGGTCAGCTTGTAAATTGGAGACATCCTGTAAGGACGTTATTCCACTGCATAGCTTGGTGTCATCTGCAAAGACAGAAATGTTACTTTTGATCCCAGATCCAATATCATTTATAAAGATATTAAAGAGTAAGGGTCCCAGCACTGAACCTTGGGGTACACCACTGATAACCTTAGACCATTCAGAGTAAGAATCATTAACCACTACTCTCTGAATTCTGTCTTTTAGCCAGTTTTCTATCCATTTACAAACTGATATTTCCAAGCCTGTAGACTTTAACTTACACATGAGCCGTGTGTGCGGAACTGTATCGAACGCTTTTGCAAAATCCAAATAAACCACGTCCACAGCCACCCCTCTGTCCAAGGTTTTACTTACCTCTTCATAAAAAGAAATCAGGTTTGTCTGACAACTTCTGTCTTTCATGAACCCATGCTGTCTGTTGCTTAAAATGTTTTTTTCCAGCAAGAACTCGTCTATGTGGTCTTTTATTAAACGCTCCAGTATCTTCCCGACTATAGAAGTTAAACTAACAGGTCTATAGTTACTTGGTAAAGACTTTGATCCCTTTTTAAATATAGGCACCACGTTCGCCCTGCGCCAATCCAGCGGTACTATTCCCGTCATTAATGAGTCCCTAAAAATTAGATACAATGGCTTTGAAATTACAGAGCTCAATTCTTTTAGGATCCGTGGGTGGATGCCATCAGGTCCAGGTGCTTTATCCACCTTTATTCTGTCTAAATATTTCTGGACCATATCCCTTTTGAGCCATTGTGGATCATTGGGGGCTGTGTCAATACCACCCCCCTTATGGACATGAGCTTCCCCATGCTCTTTTTTATATACAGAGCTGAAGAAAGTATTTAATAAATTAGCCTTCTCCTTGTCCCCAGTCACCCACTCTAGATTATTTTGTAAAGGGCCTACATGCTCAGACCTGACCTTTTTACTATTAATATATTTGAAGAATTTTTTGGGGTTTGTCCTACTATTTCTTGCGATCTCTCGTTCATTTTGAATTTTTGCACCCTTGATTTCCTTTTTACATATTCTGTTAAATTCTTTGTAGCATTTAAATGACACTAGTGTTCCTTCATTTTTATATTTTTTAAAAGCTCTTTTCTTATTGTTTATAGCTTTTCTAACTTTGACCGTGAGCCACATAGGTTTTCTTTTTAGCCTTTTAAACTTATTGCCCATGGGAATATACTTTGCAGTGAGGTCCCAAACAGTCTTTTTGAAGAATTCCCATTTCTGTTCTATGTTTATCGCTGCCAATATTCCCTCCCAGTCTAAGTCCTCGAGAGCAGCCCTCATCCTTGGAAAATTTGCTCTCTTGAA
Source organism: Aquarana catesbeiana (assembly GCF_042186555.1). Classification (NCBI taxonomy): domain Eukaryota; kingdom Metazoa; phylum Chordata; class Amphibia; order Anura; family Ranidae; genus Aquarana; species Aquarana catesbeiana. The sequence goes on from NC_133330.1 coordinate 95,723,862, forward strand.
GTTAAGTGTTTTTATCTTTCCCTTATGTATTTCTTGTTTACAGCTAACATCAAATGAAATCATGTTATGGTCACTGCTACCCAGGTGTTCCTTTATCTGCACATTAGTAATAAGCTCTGCATGGTTTGAGATTACCAGGTCCAACAGAGCTTCATTCCTAGTTGGGGCCTCAATAAACTGGACCATAAAATTGTCCTGTACTAGGTTTATAAATTTTTGCCCTTTAACTGTCCCAGCAGTGCCATTACTCCAGTCAATTTCTGGGTAGTTAAAATCTCCCATTATTATCACTGTCCCAGCCCTTGCAGCCCTTTCCATCTGTGCAAGGAGCTGAGTCTCCACCTCCTCGTTAACATTGGGTGGTCTATAACAAACTCCAATGATTAACTTTGAACTACGCCCATCTATATGTAGTTCCACCCATAATGCTTCAGACTCATCACACTCTCCATCAATCAGGTCCTCTTTCACACTTGCTTTGAGATCACTTCTCACATAGAGACAGACCCCGCCACCTTTCCTTTTTACCCTGTCTCTCCGAAAGAGTGCATAGCCAGGAATATTAATAGCCCAGTCATGTGAGGATTGAAGCCAAGTTTCAGCAATACCGATTACATCATAGTTCACTTCATGCACCAGAGCTTCCAACTCACCTATTTTGCTTGGCAGACTTCTGGCATTGGTGAACAAACACTTTAATGCATTATTACATTTTGGTCTGGTGTTTTTCATATATTTTTTAGTAGTACAAATGGCACTACAGTTTCCAATGGCTGTTTGCAACATGGGAAATTTCTTGACACCTGCCATAACCCTCCCCCCATCTGTCCCCATTCCACCCTCCATTAATGTCTGACCCCTAACTGACCTGTCTTCTTGATGTAATTCTAGTTCACCCTCCCCCCTCAATCCTAGTTTAAATACTCCTCCAGCCTTCCTATAAACCTCTCCCCCAGCACAGCAGACCCCCTTCCATTCAAGTGCAAACCGTCTTTAGCATATAGGTTGCACCCAAATGAAAAGTCAGCCCAGTGCTCTAGAAACCCAAATCCCTCCTCCCTACACCAGGTCTTGAGCCATGCATTCAGCTCTCTAATCACCCACTGCCTTTCCTGTGTTGCGCATGGCACAGGCAATATTTCAGAGAATATCACCTTGGAGGTCCTTCCCTTCAACTTGCAGCCTAGTTCTTTAAATTGATTCTTAAGGAGCCTCCACCTTCCATGTATACTGTCATTGGTTCCAACGTGGACCAAGACAGCTGGGTCATGCCCAGCCCCTCCCAGTAATTTATCCACCCGGTCCACCACATGCCGAACCCTAGCACCAGGGAGACAGCAAACCATTCGGTTGAGGCGATCCTGGCGACAAATTATTCTATCAGTCCTTCTGATTATAGAATCCCCTATAACCACCAACTGTCTAGGCCTACCTGCACTCCCCTCACCACCTTTACTAGATGGGCTGCTCTCCCGGCTGTTAGGGATAGCAGTGACATCTAGGGCTGCCACCTCTGTGTTTGCCACCTCCACATCTTCACCCAACTTGGCAAATTTGTTTTGATGCACAAACACAGGACTGGCCTTCCTATTCTGCGAGCCCCTTCCACTCCCTCTAACTACATTAACCCATCTTCCTATCTGATAATCCTGACTTGCCCCTCCACCCCCCACATCAACCCTACTGACCACCTGCTCAGCGAGCAGAGGACCCCCTTCAAGGTTGTCCTTTCTGCCCAGTGTTGCAACTTGCTCCTCCAGATCTCTAATGCGAGCTTCCAGAAGGGCAACCTGCTCACATCTGTCACAGCGGTATGCATCCTGGAGCTGTTGCACCAATTTTGCATACATGTGGCACACTGTGCACTGAGCAAAACCTTCAACCCTGCTAGCACTCATTTCCCAGTTACAATACAATTACTTAAGGGAAGTTTAAGATGTTACTTACAGATTTGAAGACTTCTGTTTAAACTCCTGTTTTCAACTCCTGGTTATTAACTCTCCCACTTTAGTTCAAAAATTCCACTTGTGTTCACAAAATCCACATGCAAGCCACCATCAGCTGGGAGCAAGCTCCAGGGGAGTGTGTGTAGACATTTTTATACACCTGGGAACAATTAACCACTCCCCCCTAAAACAACACTTGCAAGCAGAAGCAGTCAAAAGCACAGCTCCTGGTTATTAACTCTCCCACTTTAGTTCAAAAATTCCACTTGTGTTCACAAAATCCACATGCAAGCCACCATCAGCTGGGAGCAAGCATGCATTACATACATTAACAACAAAAACAAGGTGTGTGTGTAGCAGACCCACAACATAATAGTTGGCTGAAGAAGAGATTGTCACCTCATGTATCAAATAAATTACGTTTAGACTATTGAAGAAAATGGCCAAAAAGAAAAGCCCATTGGAGAACCTAGGAGACAGCTAAAAGAAACACAAGCAATAAATCAAAGGAAATATTATTTCAGTTTATTTATTTATTTTAAAAATGTTTCTTAAACATAGTTTGATGCATTTTTTTCTTAAATAGTTGTGTAAAATGCAGCATGCAAGAACGATGTGATTGACTTTATATTCCGCCATGTTTATTGCAGTGAGGAATAGGCGGAACCGGCTGGCCATTATCCCGAAAGCGTTCTCCACCACTCTTCTGGCTTTGGGGTGAGGGTTCTCATCGGGAACGGCCGCATCAGGTGATCACCCAGCCCAAATGCTTCATCAGCGACAAAGACGAACGGGAGTCCTTCCACGTTCTCTTCAGCAGGTGGCAATCCCAAGCCACCATTCGGGAGCCGTCTGTAAAACTCGGTCTGGGCCATGACTCCACCATCCGATATCCAGCCATTCTTCCCCACGTCCACTTGGAGAAACTCATATATCGCCGACACCACCGCCAACATCACAATACTATTAAACCCCTTATACAGTGGAACCTCGGATTACGAGCATAATCCGTTCCAGGAGTATGCTCGTAATCCAAAGTACTCGCATATCAAAGCAAGTTTTCCCATTGAAGTCAACGGAAACGAAAATAATTTGTTCCGCATTGACTTCAATGGAATGCAATACCGCATGCGAGCAGAGGCGGGGGGGCGGAGAGCCTCGGAAACAGACGAAAAGCCCCAAGGACACTTCAGCTGACCTCGGCAAACCTCGGAAAGACTTCCTACCCGAGATTTGCCAAGGTCAGCCGAAATGTCCTTGGGGCTTTCCGTGCATTTCCGAACAGCGCCGATCGGCTGTGATCGGCGACTTTTGGCTCCGGTGCCCCCCACCTCAGGCCAAAAGCGGTACTGCACACCACTTTGGCCTGAATCTCGCTCGTTTTGCGAGACAACACTCGCAAACCGAGTTACGATTTTAAAAAATACAGTGCTCGTATTGCAAATCGCTCGTTAATCACGTTACTCGCAATCCGAGGTTCCACTGTAGTTGTAATAGTATGACCCCAAGTTGGGGGGTGGGACTATGTGGACGTGTTTCCCATTAATTGCCCCTCCGCAGTTGGGAAAGTCCCACCGCTGGACAAATTGGGAAGCCACACTCTGCCATTCCTGTGGCGTTGAAGGAAACTGTGGAGTCAAACAAGAAAATAAAAATTAGTAATTTTGTACATAACATTGCAAGCAGATTAGACACAAACATTCTTGACCAAGATTAGTATAACATTTATTTTAAGGAGTATTTAAAGACAAAAATATAAGGTCCACTTATCAGATTCCCCACCCCCTCTGATGGCCCATTGTAAAAAATTTTGGGGGGGGGGGGATGTTTTGGACAGGTAACCCTCTCCACTTCATTGGGAGCTAAATGCATAAATAATGTGGATTACTTTGGCCAGCCCCTCCTTACTTACACTATTGAAAGCCCACTGGACAGGTAAGAAGTGTCATAATACAAAAATATAAATACACACTGTACAAATTGAAGCACTTTTTGACATTCTGCAATTACCTATCAAGATATTAGGAGAACAAAACTTTAAACAGTACCATTTGAAAGTATTCAGGCAGGCACTTTCACTACATGCTTTGGTGAATTCATCCATGAATATGAACACAAAAGAGGTGGGTATAGTGTGTATGGGTTTGGCAAAGTCAGCAGATAGAGAATTGGTATCGGTTGACTTAGCGGTTGGGGGGAGGGAGGGTTCCATATGATTTTGCCCTCTGGCACGCTGCATGAATTTAAGCACACAAATAACATTTAAACACATTTTAGGGGGTGTTTAGGGTAAAGCAGTACTATGGAGCTGACAAAATACATTGTTAAGTGACTAGGCTAGGTGGGTGTTGGCCCAGGATAGCATGCTGAGGAGGTTAGCCTTTTATGGACTCTTTACTTACTTATCACATTGGTGATCTAGTCACATATGTGTATGGACTCATGTGCCTTTACTTATTTATATTATTTATTAATTTTATTTTCACTTATTTCACAATTCATTATATTATTTAATTTGGTGTTATGTCATTTGATATGTTCACATTTTTGTATTCACTTTGTACATTTTGTATGATATGCATTCAGGGATTTATTACTGTTTGGTGATCATTTACATGCATGTCAGTTTTCAGCACGATTCCAATTTTTTCCTATTCTGCAGGACCTGAATGATGGCAGATGGCAGCATGTCTTTGTTGCGGCAGATCGCCCGCAACAAAGACATGTGCGAGAATTGGTCACGCTGGAGTAACCAATTCTTGGTCCATGAACTCCTCCCCGCCCTGTTCATGGACTGGGCTTGGGTCAAAGTAATAAGAACCCCAACACCAAGCCTGCATAGCACGAACTCTACGAGGAGTACATGGCTTCAAAATGGTCGGCTGGTCAGAACAAACTAACAGAAAGCACTGAAAAACAGAAGGACCTGAGAAGAGCGAGCTGAAAATCAAAAACGAGCGGACAAGAATGCACTGCAAAATCAAATACGTACTATAAAATACGCACTGAAAAACAAATGCGAACTGACTACAGGCACTGAAAACCAGATACGAACTGACAAGCACAAACTGAAAAGCAGTAATGATCTTAAAAGCACAAGGATGAAAAGCGCGAATCGTCTCTCACCAAACTTCTACTAACACGAGATTAGCAGAAGGAGCCCAAAGGGTAGCGCACTTGGTATTGAACTTCCCTTTTATAGTGCCGTAGTATGTGTTGTACGTCACCACGTTCTTGACATTCAGAATTTCTGACAAGATTTGTGTGACCATGTGTATTGCAAGACAAGTTTGAGCCAACATCCATCAGAAAAAAAACATGGAGTTTGTTGTCGGAATGTCCGATCGTGTGTACGAGGCATTAGCATTTTCTTAAAGCACTTTCACTTTTCCTCCGTGTTTTTTGCTTCTGGAATATCTTCTCATTTAATGTCATGAAGTATGGAGTACAATTTGGTAAAGTTTGCTCCCTTGAAATTTAATGTACTCGTCCTACCCTCATGTCTGCATTTTACTATGATTTACAGAGAATTTGTGATTGCTGTTTCCTAAGTTATCCTTTACTTCCATGTCCGCTATCAGCTCTGGGTTGTTTTTAATTTGTAGGTCTAGCAGAGCCTTGTTTCTTGTTGGGTCCTCCATCATTTGACACATAAAATTGTCCTGCAAGACATTTGAGACATGCCGAGCCTTAAGGCCCGTACACACGTTCGGACTTTCCGACAGGAAATGTTGGATGTCAGGCTGTTGGCGGAAAATCCAACCGTGTGTATGCTCCATCGGACAATTGTTGTCAGACTTTCCGCCAACAAATGTTGGCTAGCGTGTCTTCAAATTTTCCGCCAACAAATGTGTGTTGTTGGATTTTCCGATCGTGTGTACACAAGTCCGTCAGACAAAAGTCCAAAGTACAAACACGCATGCTCGGAAGCAAAGACAAGCCAGAAGCAGTCGGTCTTGTAAATTAGCGTTTGTAATGGAAAATTAACATTTGTGACGTGGCAAATTATGAAATCTCAAAATGCAGCGCACAATTCTCTTCTTCTTTAATGGGATAAAAATGAAGCTGCTTTGCTGGTGATACTGATGGAGTTATTGCAAATGAATTTTCAAAGGTTTTTTTTTCTAGTGATATCAAGAATAATATTATGCTTTTTATTTTTTTATTTGGGCAAGTTAACACAACACCATTATACCCGTAGTTTTTAAGATCAAAGATACAACTATGTTGATGTCCCTTGTTAATTTTACATTGTATTTTTTAAAATGTAACTGCCTACTCCCAAAATGTCATTTGAAGTAAAACACATAGCCAAGTATTATTCTCCACAATTTTTTTATTGTGCATTAAAAAAAGAAAACAAATAAAATTAGACATGCTATCTGCCAAAAGAACTTAACCAAATAGTGCATTCTATGCATCCAAAAATATAGAAAATATACCAAATCAAATCATTATTCAACCCAAAAAATAATGTCAAAGCAATAACTCAAAGGCCAATAGTAAATAACATGTTATCTCCTTCGATTCCGCAACACGTCTGGTTGACGAACGTCCGTTCAGAAACGAACTGAAAAGCACGAAATGAAGATCGCAAACTGAAAAGTGCTAAATGAAAAGCGCGAAAAGAAAAGCACGAATCAACACTCATCAAATTCTACTAACACGAAATTAACAGAAGGAGCCCAAACGGTGGTGCTAAAGAGCTGAAAAACCACGTAGTACATCTAGTACATCACTACGTTCGTAAATGTTGGCCAATAATTGTGTGACCGTGTGTATGCAAGACAAGTTTGAGACAACACCCTTCGGACAAAATTCCACAGTTTTGTTGTCGGAATGTCCGATCGTGTGTACGAGGCATCAAAGGATCATGCATTTCCATCTGCCCAGTCAATAGCTGTATAATTGAAGTCCCCATAATGATATCATTGCTCTGCCTTGCCACCATTTGTAACTGTAAAAGGAGATCAGTCTCCTCTTCATTCTTCTGGTTAACGGGCCTGTAGCATACCCCCATAAATGAATTTCCCTTCATTTTATCACTTTGTAGCTCCAGGCACAAGGATTCCACCCCTTTCATTGCCCCGTTAAGAATGTCGTCCCTCGTGTTTACCGTCAAATCTCTCTTGACGTACATGCACACCCCTCCCCCTCTTCTACCTACCCTGTCCTTTCGATACAGGGAGTACCCCAGGACAGTCGCAAGCCAGTCACGTGAGCTGTCAAACCAGGTCTCTGTTACTCCCACAAAGTTGAAATCCCAGCTTGTTCTGAGGCTTCAGTAGGATTCTGCCAGCCCACTTGTGTTGGTCTTAGGTATTCCGGTTAAACTGATCACAGTCACACTTTCTGCCATTCATTCACTAGCTGGAAAAACTTCTTCTGATCCCCCCCCCATCACCTAGCTTAAAAGTTCCTCTAACTTTTTGACCATCCTTTCCCCCAACAGAGCTGCACCCTCTCCATTTAGGTGTACTTCATCCCTACTACAGAGCTGGTAACTGACTGAAAAGTCAGCCCAGGTCTCCAGGAACCCAAAACCCTCCTTCCTGCACCAGTTCCTCAGCCACTTGTTAAGCTCCCTAAGCTCCTGCTGCCTCCCTGGTATGGCCCCAGTTACAGGCAGTATTTCTAAAAATACCACCTTGAAGGTCATTTTTTTCAATATAGCTCCTAAGTCCCTAAGGACGCACCTTCTTCCTCTAATTTTTTCATTGGTTGCAATATGTACCATGACAGCTGGGTCCTCCTCAGCCCCACCTAACAATCTGTCCATACAATCCACAATGTTACAAACATTATTAGAAAGTCTAGGAATGAAAACCTGTCATTAGGGTACTGGTACAGGTATGGGTGCAATCATCAAGTTACAGCCAATCAATACATGGTAATACCTTCTGCTTCCCAGAAATAGCCAAAAAAAATATTTCTGATCACTTGATCAATCTTATTTTATGTCAGTTGCATCCCCTATATTCTGACATACATATACAGGAGGTGGACTTTATAAAAACGTATCACTAGGCTTTTTCTAATGTTGCCCGGTATTTAACTGTTAGAAGAGCAGCTTCAGCCTCACTGTGCTGTTGTTGCTTGTGTGTATCCACATAGGACTTCCACACAGATACAAGTGTTAATCCTGCCTCTATCCAACAGGGGGCACCCGGGGAACATGGAGCACAAGTGAGACTCTGAGGAAAATCATTGATTTATGGGAAGTGTAGTTTGTAGAAGAGACTGCGTTATACCACAGGTTGGCTGGAAAACTACAATACCCATGAGAGCGACATTAAAGAGGATGGACAGCAGTAGTTTTCCTGGGCTGAAGGAGGAAGAAAGCTCTCTTTCTGTGGGGAGACTAGGGCTGATACAGAGACACTTGAGTGCAACAAGGACAGTGACTCTTTATCTGGGAGCAGGGGAAGCAGAGAGAATGCTATCCTTGAGCCTTGGATCACGACCTGGACTGGCCCCAGGTCTTGTACTAATTAGGCTCAGTCAGTGTGTTTTAGGTAGGATAAAAAACAAAATGCACACTATTGTTTCTGCACCTTACTACGGGTACAAACAACAACTAACATAAACATATCTGGTATCGCTGGGATCATCAATATCATTTGAATTTATTTTGGGTTGTTCTTTGGTGGTAATATTATGGTAATATAAACTATGAAAGGGGGATTGGCGCTGTTCACTATTCAAATCAAGAAACCTTATCTCACTATAAGGGAAAGTAGTGTAACAAATCTGGGTGAGAAAAATAAAGCATAAAAAAAAAAAAAAAAAAAAAATTAGTAGCGTGTAATCACAAAAACATGAATATCAAATATCCAAATCACCCCAAGAAAATTAGTGTCATATAAAAATGTGAAAAATTACCGTAAGTATGGCTGAAAACACTGGTAAACATAAAGACTAATTCATGATAAATGAATGAAAATAGTTGCAGATGATAAATGAATAAAAATGGATAAAAAACACCCTAAAAAGCAGTGAATAACCCAAATTGCGTTATACAAATGTGTATATGTAAGATATAAATCGTGAGATTACAAAAAGTGAAACACTAAAGAGAATAAAAATAAAAAATTCTGATAAAAAATGGTTAACAAATATGTGATGGTTATCCGTGCAAACAGACACTACAAAAGTTCATACAAATATCCAAAAAAATTGTCCTATGTGTAAAAAATCCTTGTGCAGAAAATCTGATATATATCCAAGAGATTCCAGACAGGTCTGCTGTGGTTGGTGTAAACCGTCAAATGTGGAACCCCCTTTTATGTCCCCACTCACCGGAGCGCCCAACATGGGCATAAGAATATGAATCCGGTGGCCAGGAATCCAAACGATCGATGTCCCCTTCACCGACTTCCTCCCACCTGTGTCACCGCTGTACTCTTAATGGCATCCGTCAGGACATATCATGTGCACGGAGAAGAGAAGAGCCTCATAGCGTAAATCCAAAAGGTTTTTTATTTGCTAATCCAGCTTACAATAAAAAAGTTTAAATTTAATAAAAACTAACACCGTTCTGCCGGCTAGCTCCAAGCCAGACACGGCAGATAGTGATGTGGTAGTGGCGTGCGTTCCACGGCCCGTCTACCAAAAACCGGAAGTCATCAGCCTAGACTGAAGCAGAAGCGACGTATGCGTACCGCGTTTCGTCATCAAGACGTCATCTGAGGCACCCAGATTTGTTACACTACTTTCCCTTATAGTGAGATAAGGTTTCTTGATTTGAATAGTGAACAGCGCCAATCCCCCTTTCATAGTTTATATTACTTGGACTTCACTTAGGTGTTTTTCATTTTTGGGGGGGCTGCAGTTCTTATTTGTGTTCGTCCTAAGCGCGGAATATTAGTTTACAATATTATGGTAATAGCAAGAAATATACAGCTAAATTGAAATTTTATTTTTTTTATTTTTACTATTTTGGGCCAGTTTTCCCTTGATAATAAAAAACGGTAGATATCCATCACTACTTACCACCAAATTAAAGCCCAATTTGATGTGAAAAAAAGCAAGGTATAATCCACCTGGATACACAAAGTAGTTGTTATAATATGTACAGTTTTACTAACACATGTCAAAAATGCAAAATTGTGTTAAGGCATTAACATTAGTTTTACCTTCAGTCACTAAGGGGCTAAAAAAAATGGCAAATTATTTGCCAAATATTTATACATTTTTCATGTTTTGCCTATTTACTTGGGTAAAAATGTTTTCGTTTTCATCTGAAAATTAGACCAGGTTTCTTTGATATTCCTAGATAACATGCAGTATACACAGCATCCATGTAAAGCAGTTTGTTCAAACAAACAATATTATACTTCGCAGCTTGAATTAATTTTGTGAAATTAGCAACTGGAACAATGAACCCTATATTTAAGGGAGGGGAATTCCTGACCTTAGAGGAGAGAAATAACTCTGTCCAGACTGTACTTGAAGGAGAACCAGTCTTATTAAGCTTCATGCACACGAGACCCCGGCAAAAACTCTGCTTAACACATGTTTTTAAAAGCTGAAACCGGCGTTTAGAGACGCACGTTTTGCCGCATTTGCATGCGCGTTTAGCCGCGCTTTACCGCGTTTGGGTCTACAAGCGTCTGCAGAGCAGAGAATGACATTTTGCGACCTAACATTGGGGCCCCGTATCTCAGGGCCATTTGGGGTTCCTAGCACCAAGTGGTCCCGAGATATAGGGCCCCAAATTTGGATCACAAAATGTAATTCTCTGAATTTGGGGCCCCATATCTCGGGGTCACTTGGTGCTAGGAACACCAAATTTGGTGCGCTAACACAGTGGAACTAACACTACAACATATCCAAATCTGGGGTTCCTAGTGACCCCAAGATACGGGGCCCCAAACTCGGGTCGCAAAATGTCATTCTCTGCTGCAGAAAAGTGCTTGACATTTTGCGATCCGACTTTGGGGCCCCGTATCTCAGGACCACTTAGTGCTAGGAACCCCAAATTTGCACACCAAATTTGGGGTTCCTAGCACTAAGTGGCCCCGAGATATGGGGCCCCAAAGTTGGGTCGTAAAATGTCATTCTCTGCTGCAGTTTACCATCATATTTCTGTGTTTTCTGGTCCAAAAAACAGGGTTCCTTTAAAAACACGGATAATGTCATTGACACAGACTGAAGATATATACAGTGGGGACGGAAAGTATTCAGACCCCCTTAAATTTTTCACTCTTTTTTATATTGCAGCCATTTGCTAAAATCATTTAAGTTCATTTTTTTCCTCATTAATGTACACACAGCACCCTGTATTGACAGAAAAACACAGAATTGTTGACATTTTTGCAGATTTATTAAAAAAGAAAAACTGAAATATCACATGGTCCTAAGTATTCAGACCCTTTGCTGTGACACTCATATATTTAACTCAGGTGCTGTCCATTTCTTCTGATTATCCTTGAGATGGTTCTACACCTTCATTTGAGTCCAGCTGTGTTTGATTATACTGATTGGACCTGATTAGAAAAGCCACACACCTGTCTATATAAGACCTTACAGTTCACAGTGCATGTCAGAGCAAATGAGAATCATGAGGTCAAAGGAACTGCCTGAAGAGCTCAGAGACACAATTGTGGCAAGGCACAGATCTGGCCAAGGTTACAAAAAAATACTGCTGCACTTAAGGTTCCTAAGAGCACAGTGGCCTCCATAATCCTTAAATGGAAGACGTTTGGGATGACCAGAACCCTTCCTAGAGCTGGCCGTCCGGCCAAACTGAGCTATCGGGGGAGAAGAGCTTTGGTGAGAGAGGTAAAGAAGAACCCAAAGATCACTGTGGCTGAGCTCCAGAGATGCAGTTGGGAGATGGGAGAAAGTTGTAGAAAGTCAACCATCACTGCAGCCCTCCACCAGTCGGGGCTTTATGGCAGAGTGGCCCGACGGAAGCCTCTCCTCAGTGCAAGACACATGAAAGCCTGCGTGGAGTTTGCTAAAAAAACACCTGAAGGATTCCAAGATGGTGAGAAATAAGATTCACTGGTCTGATGAGACCAAGATAGAACTTTTTGGCCTTTTGGTATGTCGGGAGAAAAGCAGGCACTGCTCATCACCTGTCTGATACAGTCCCAACAGTGAAGCATGGTGGTGGCAGCATCATGCTGTGAGGGTGTTTTTCAGCTGCAGGGACAGGACGACTGGTTGCAATCGAGGGAAAGATGAATATGGCCAAGTACAGGGATATCCTGGACGAAAACCTTCTCCAGAGTGCTCAGGACCTCAGACTGGGCCGAAGGTTTACCTTCCAACAAGACAATGACCCTAAGCACACAGCTAAAATAATGAAGGAGTAGCTTCACAACAACTCTGTGACTGTTCTTGAATGGCCCAGCCAGGGCCCTGACTTAAACCCAATTGAGCATCTCTGGAGAGACCTAAAAATGGCTGTCCACCAACGTTTACCATCCAACCTGACAGAACTGGAGAGGATCTGCAAGGAGGAATGGCAGAGGATCCCCAAATCCAGGTGTGAAAAACTTGTTGCATCTTTCCCAAAAAGACTCATGGCTATATTAGATCAAAAGGGTGCTTCTACTAAATACTGAGCAAAGGGTCTGAATACTTAGGACCATGTGATATTTCAGTTTTTCTTTTTTAATAAAGCTGCAAAAATGTCAACAATTCTGTGTTTTTCTGGCAATATGGGGTGCTGTGTGTACATTAATGAGGAAAAAAATGAACTTAAATGATTTTAGCAAATGGCTGCAATAGTGAAAAATTGAGGGGGTCTGAATACTTTTCGTCCCCACTGTACACACTGTATGTATTGCCATACACAAAATAGAGTATACTGTTAACCCAGCACAGCATGTGCCTTTCACATCTGCTATGTCTCTAAACTCCAAGCTGGCCCCACAGATATGCTTCCTTGGTAGAACTACAAGTCACAGTATGCAACATTCCTAATATTCCTATTTATGTAGAACTGACGACAAGTCCCAGCATACTACACTTGAATTAATATGGAGTTAAAACATAATTATCTGTTTAAATATGTATTTTTTCATATATAAATTAAAAACAGAAAGAAAATGAAGAATTCATAATAACTAGTTACAAAAATTTACTTTTAAGAACCTACAATATTATTTAGAAAACAAACCAGCTAATTATATTTGCATACTTAGAAATAGCTCTAAATTGAGTGTCATAAGAATTTGGCATAGTAGACTATGTTGCCACTAGGTGGTGGTGTGGTATAAGAATTGTAGATTTCACCAACTATGAATCATCCTTTTAATGCATGATGAATATGCTACAATTTTCTAAGTTTGTTATTACCAAAACCAAACCTCGTGGTCCTACTCATACGTAAAGTGATTGTAAAGTCTAATTTTTTCTCCTATAAAAATAACAAACATGTTATACTTACCTCCCCTGTTGCAGTGGATTTGCACAGAGTAGCACAGATCCTCCTCTTCGGTGCTCCTGGCCCCTCCCTCCTGTTCAGTGCCCCCACAGCAAGCAGCTTGCTATGGGGGCACCCGAGCTGAGTCACAGCTCCCCATGTCCATTCAGACATGTAGCCACCGATCCGGCCCAGCCCCCTCTCTCCCCTGATTGGCTAGCTGACTTTGATTGACAGAAGCGGGAGCCAATGGTGCCTCTGCTGTGTCTCAGCCAATAAGGAAGGAGAATATCAGACGGCTAAGACAGGTAAGTGTTAGGGAGGCCGAGGGGGGCTGCTGCACACAGAAGGCTTTTTATCTTAATGCATAGCATGCAAAAAAAAAATAAAACGTTTGCCTTTACAACCCCTTTAACCACTTATCTACCGGGCACTTTACCCCCTTCCTGCCCAAGACATTTTTCAGCGCTGTCACACTTTGAATGACAATTCAAAGTGCGCGGTCATACAACACTGTAACCATGTGAATTTTTATAATTTTCTTCACACAAATAGAGCTTTCTTTTGGTGGTATTTAACCACTGATGGGATTATGGGATTTTTATTTTTTTCTTAAAAAAAAAAAAAAAAGACCAAAAATGTTGAAAAAAAAAAGGTTTTTCTTAGTTTCTGTCAGTAAATTTTGTAAATAAGTAATTTCTCTCCACTGATGTGCGCTGATAAGGCACCACTGAAGGGCACTAATAGGCTGCACTGATGAGGTGGCACTTATGGGCACTGATGAGGCGGCACTTATGGGCACTGATTAGGTGGCACTGATGAGCACTGATAGGTGGCACTGATGAGTGGCACTGGTGGGCATTGATAGGTGGCACTGACGGGCCCTGATAGCCGGAACTGGTCAGCACTGATAGGCGACATGGATAATGGGCACTGATGGGCGGCACTAATGGGCACTGATGGGCATTAATGGGTGGCACTGATGGGCATCACTGATAGTCAGCACTGACAGCCAGCACTGACTGGCATCACTAATGGCCACTGATTTTTGGCTGTGGTGGGCACTGATTGTTGGCACTGGTGGACACTGGTTGCTGGCACTGGTTGCTGGCACTGGCGGCACTCTAATGTAATCAGGGCACTGATTACATCTCTCACTGTCCCCTGCGAGGAAATGCCGCTGATTGGCTCTCCTCGCCACACACTCTGTCAGTGACAAGCGAGGAAAGCTGATTACCGGCACTTCCTTGTTTACATGTGACCAGCTGTGATTGGACACAGCCGATCACATGATTTAAAGAGCCGCGTCAGCGGCTCTTTACAGAGGTTGGGGTCGCGCGAGGCGTGCCCCCGCGGGCACGAGCAGCCGTTCGGGTGCGCCGTCATATGACGTCCACCCAGAACAAGAGCAGCACCGTCACGCTGTCATTTGATGGTGGGCGGGCGACAAGTGGTCAAAGACATTTTAAACCCAAAACTAAAAATTTATTGTATTGGAACTTACCAATCATTATGTGGCGGCTGCATCACTTTTCTTTTCTTTGGCTTTTTTTCTGTTTTCACCTGGTGATCTGGCCAGTAACATGCTTCCTGTATAAGTGAGAGGCAACTCTAGAGGAATGAGTACAGGAGGCACAACAGACAGCAGCTTTGTCAATCTGGGGGGAGTAGAAGGGTAGTGTTAAATGTACTAGCAGATTTATTTTCACTAACAAATTTGAAGCCCAACTCCAGCTCACACTTTATAATCAGTTACAGCAAACATTTTTTTTTTCCTTTTTTGGATAAAGATTTTGCATGAATAAATAAAAGCTGACCATTTTACTCACCCCTGCCTCACCTTTCTCATGACCTGCTCCCATATTTATATTTATCATAATAATGAAAGAATACAGTACAAGTAATAGGTTTCTATGGACTCACACAGTGGGGCACAGGAGTGAGCCAACACAAGTACTCCCCCTGCTAGGGGCATACTCGGAAATCTAGAGGAGCCAGGAGCGCTGGTTGATAAACCCCAGAAGAGGAGGATTGGGACTGCCCTGTGCAAAACCATTGCACAGATCAGGTAAGTATAACATGTTTGTTAATTTTTTTTTAAAAAAGGTATAGGTTTTAAATCACTAGTGACTTCTCTGGACCCATTCTGAGTCATGTATAGAACTGAGCTGGGAAAAAGTAAAAAGCCATTGGGCCCCTCTCTAATTTATATTAGTCCCTTTATCCACTTCAGCCCCTGAAGATTTTACCCCCTTCCTAACCAGAGCAATTTTTACAATTTGGCACTGTGTCACTTTAACTGACAATTGCGTGGTCATGCAATGCTGTACCTAAATTAAATTTGCGTCCTTTTTTTCCCACAAATAGAGCTTTCTTTTGGTAGTATTTGATCACCTCTGCGGTTTTTATTTTTTGAGCTATAAACAAAAAAAGAGCGACAATTAAAAAAAAAAAAAACAATATGTTTTACTTTTTTGCTATAATAAATATCCCCAAAAATGTTTTTAAAAAAACACATTTCTTCATCAGTTTAGGCCAATGTATATTCTTCTACATATTTTTGGTAAAAAAAAAAAAAAAAAAAAAAAATCGCAATAAGCGTATATTGATTGGTTTGCGCAAAAGTTATATCATCTACAAACTATGGAAAAGATTTATGGCATTTTTATTTATTTTTATTTTTTTACTAGTAATGGAGGTGATGAGTGATTTTTAGCGGTATTGTGACGGACAGATTGGACACTTTTGACACATTTTTGGGACCATTGAAATGTATACAGCGATCAGTGCTATAAAAATGCACTGATTACTGTATAAATGTCACTGGTAGGGAAGGGGTTAACACTAGGGACAATCAAGGGGTTAAATGTGTGTTCTTTCAGCATGTTCTAACTGTGAGGGGATTGGACTGACTGGGGGAGGAGACATATATCGTTGTTCCTACTTAGTAGGAACAAACTATATGTCTCCTCTCCCCTGACAGAACAGGGATTTGTGTGTTTACACACACAAACCCCCGTGCTGGCTCTCGTGCATGCAATCACGCGTGTGCCCTCTGGCGGCTCCTAAAGGAGAATAAAAAGTGTCCTTCACGCTCGTCGGATGGTCAAAAATAAAAAATAAGTGAAACAATCTCAAAGATAGTGTAAGATAAGTATGTAGAAATCTCATACAAAAATAATTATATTGCAGCAAAATGAGGGTGTTCACACCAACACTTGATAGAATAAATATTGTAAGGAATTTTGCGCAATATTCTAGTGAGTAAAATAAATAACAACTAGGTAAAAATGAAGTGCATCAAAATGTACACAATAATTTATAATAATGGAATGTGTATTCAAAGTGAATTAATTATTAGTAGTAATAATGGCATATATAGGCTACACTGTAAGGACCAATTG
Source organism: Aquarana catesbeiana (assembly GCF_042186555.1). NCBI lineage: Eukaryota > Metazoa > Chordata > Amphibia > Anura > Ranidae > Aquarana > Aquarana catesbeiana. The sequence goes on from NC_133330.1 coordinate 95,740,589, forward strand.
TCTCCACACTACAGTTGATATCTGTTGCCGCTAGCACCTAGTGGTGAAGTGTAAATATAATAAGGTGCATCAAAGTGAATAAATATATAAAATATATATAAAAATATTAACGTGATAATATAGTGAGTAAACAATTAGAGTGGTGGTAGTGGCCTGTACAGCTTACACTGTAAGGACCAATTGTCTCTAAACTGCAGTTTATTGCCGCAGCCACTAACACCTGATAAGTGATAATATGTGCAGATGGTGAAGTAAAAATAGTGTCACACAACTACAATAAATTTACACTGGATGCATAATGACATCAGTGCTGTAGCTCAGTGAAAAAATATTCAATATATAAAAATCCGCTGAAAGAACCCAAATAAAAATAAAAATAAAAATAAAAGTCAAAATATAAAAAGTTGATGGGGACCCTCTGATCTTCTGATCACTAACTGGCTGATTTTCAGTATAATCTGATGAGCTTGTGACGCTCCTGGTGGTGTCTCCTATATATAGTCTCACACAACTCTCACCTTCAGGTTATAGTAAAGAAGCATTGAAGGTTTGCAAATTCCTAGTACAGGCTCTATTGATGTGTTCCATGTCTCCTTCCCTGTTAATCCTCCATTGCAACGCTCCGATCTTGTCACCTCAGTGGTGGGGGAAGAAACAAGTAGGGGGAGGGGGAGAGAGAAGGGAGGCTCCACTAGTGTGATAACGTTTTAAAAGAGGGATGTTTATTCTGTGTCTAGCTAATATTCTTACATTCTTAACTTTAAAAACAGTCCCCCTCCCCCTACTTGTTTCTTCCCCCACCACTGAGGTGACAAGATTGGAGCGTTGCAGGAGTAGCAATGGAGGATTAACAGGGAAGGAGACATGGAACACATCAATAGAGCCTGTACTAGGAATTTGCAACCCTTCAATGCTTCTTTACTATAACCTGAAGGTGAGAGTTGTGTGAGACTATATATAGGAGACACCACCAGGAGCGTCACAAGCTCATCAGATTATACTGAAAATCAGCCAGTTAGTGATCAGAAGATCAGAGGGTCCCCATCAACCCTATTCTTTATTAAAGACTCTCTTGCTGTATCTTTATTTTTATTTACATCTATTTCTCCAGTGGACTTTTTATATTTTGACTTTTATTTTTATTTTTATTTTTATTTGGGTTCTTTCAGCGGATTTTTATATATTGAATATTTTTTCACTGAGCTACAGCACTGATGTCATTATGCATCCAGTGTAAATTTATTGTAGTTGTGTGACACTATTTTTACTTCACCATCTGCACATATTATCACTTATCAGGTGTTAGTGGCTGCGGCAATAAACTGCAGTTTAGAGACAATTGGTCCTTACAGTGTAAGCTGTACAGGCCACTACCACCACTCTAATTGTTTACTCACTATATTATCACGTTAATATTTTTATATATATTTTATATATTTATTCACTTTGATGCACCTTATTATATTTACACTTCACCACTAGGTGCTAGCGGCAACAGATATCAACTGTAGTGTGGAGACAATTGGTCCTTACAGTGTAGCCTATATATGCCATTATTACTACTAATAATTAATTCACTTTGAATACACATTCCATTATTATAAATTATTGTGTACATTTTGATGCACTTCATTTTTACCTAGTTGTTATTTATTTTACTCGCTAGAATATTGCGCAAGGCTCCTAAAGGGGACCCTGTACGGGGTTTCACGCAGCGGTGCCATTGTGCCACAGTTAATATGCATGAGGCGGTCAGGAACCAATTAAAGTAGAAGTCCATCCGAAAACAAGAAACCCTGCATCTACAGAGATCCATGCTCTAACACTAACCTATCTAACCATGTAAAGAAGAAATGAGTATACATACCTTTTCTGCAGCCGATCAGACCTGATCCCACGCTGAGCTGTCAGCCGCGGCTTCTCTGTGTGGGTGAGTGCAGAGGACATGTCCGAAAATGGAAGCCCCATAATAGGTCTATGGGTGACGTCACTTTCCATCATTTCACAGCCATTGTCACCGCTGGAGATCGGGTCGGCTTAAGAAAAGGTATGTATACTGATTTCTTCTTTACAGGGCTACATAGATTAGTGTTAGATCACGGATGTCTGTAGATGCAGGGATGGATCTGCAGGGATTTTAGTGTAAAGCTGGCCATACACCATACAATTTTCTTATTCAATTTTCTTTAGATTTACCTTCAACTATGTAGTAGAAGGGCCTGCCTGATTGCATACAAATTGAAAGTGTTTAGGTTTGACCTCCTATTATATGGTTTTGGTAAATCTAAACCAAAGTTGCACAAGAAAATTGTATAATGTATGGCTAGCCTTAGAGTGGACTTGCACTTTAAGTCTGCTGCACCCAGGGGGTTGAGGGAATTGAATTAATTGATAACATCACCAAAGTTTAAATGGTCCTTTAAGGAAGAAGGTGGAAAGTTTTAGCTTTTTGAAAAAAATCTGCAGTTATTGCAAAATAAAAAATCTTCCAGAGTTTTGTATTATAGTGTGATAATGGATTATGATAAATTACAAATGCATTATGCATTATGTAAACTAACAATCAACATCCTAGAATCCATTCCTCAAACACATTTGAGAATATAAATACATTACTTGTCATTATATCTACAATCTCTAGAATTTAGCTTACATGTTAGTAGTTTTTTCATGCAAAAAAAACAAAGAATTCTTGAAATGTGACATATAACTTGACACCTTCGGATTTACAGGGACTAACTTGTACGATAAAATGTTAAGGTTAGGGCATTCATTTTGCAGGCCCTTTATATTTGACTCCCTTACATTTGCGTTCTTCAACCATTTTTGAACTGCCATACATTTAAAGTGATTGTAAACGATCATCTTGTAAAATAACCAATTAAGTTTAAAATAGAAATGAAAGGCAAAACATTTTTGCATAGATATTAAAAAAAACATAAATACTGTTCTCAGCTGCATAAGAGCTGGGGAGAGGAGAAGCAGCAGCACACTGAGCTTGCCAGTGAATGGCTGTGCAGCGGGGGGGGGGGGGGGGGTGTCAAGACAAGTCTGATCATTGTACACGCTCCCGGCATAGCTAGGGAACTGACCATAGTGTGCTCCTCTGCATAGTGTGGTCAGTTTTTAATAGGAACGCAAGGGGACTAGCAGGAACACCAGGGATTTCAAATAAAGGAAGCAATACAAAGAGAACAGGATACTCTCTCATACAAGTATATGGTACAACAGCCACATATCAAGAATATGAAGTGTTGAGGTAACAAACGCTTTAAATACAGTGAAGTGGTGGACAGTTATTTACCCAGTGCCATTTATGAACTGTTTCTACTTTTTGGGGGTTGACCTGGCTTTATTTTTTTAAACAGATAGTAAAGAAAACAGTTTTTTTTTTTTTTCTCTTGGGCTCTTTTAGACAGGTCCTCAGCTTACTGCCCTCTAAAAAGCGATTTCTGTTTAGGGATGAGGCGAACACCCCCCGGTTCGGTTCGCACCAGAACAATGCGAACAGGCAAAAAATTTGTGCGAACACCATTAAAGTCTATAGGACACAAACGTGAAAAATCAAGTGTTCATTTTAAAGGCTTATATGCAAGTTATTGCCATGAAAAGTGTTTGGGGACCCGGCTACTGCCCCAGGGGACATATATCAATGCAAAAAAAAGTTTTTAAAAGGGCCGCTTTTTCAGAAGCAGTGATTTTAAAAATGAAATATTCCTTTAAATATCATGCCTGGGGGGGTCCCCTTAGTCTGCATGTAAAGTGGCACATCTTTCTGATGTGTTTTACTGTGCCGCAAAAAAATTTAATTTCTAAAAGGAAAAAATGTCATTTAAACTTGCTCGCGGCTGCAATGTATTGCCGGATCCCGGCAATATAGATAAAAATCAGTCTGGGTCCCCCCAGTCCATACCAGGCCCTTCGGGTCTGGTATGGATATTAAGGGGAACTCAATGAGCGAGCGCCCCCCCTTCTGAACCATGCCAGGCTGCTTGCCCTCAACATGAGGAGGGTGCTTTGGGGTCCCCACCAAATCACTTTGTGCCCATGTTGATGGGGACAAGGGCCTCGTCCCCACAACCCGGGCCATTGTGCATTATGATCATAAACAGCCCGATAAAGCGTATAACCCTGCTATGTTTATGAATGCTGATAGAGATATTCATGGTACATGTACTTATTTTGGTGATGTGTTCACTAATAATGAGGAAGGGGGGATGTCTCCCTTGGCAACCAGAAGCTGAGCCACAGTGTTGTCCATTGAAATCTCTGGGGGTCTCCATATGTTGGAGCCATAGATTGTCCAGGACAGCCCTGATATTGCTGTGGTTGAACAGACTGGGTCTGTACCATGCTGTGAGAGTGTGTGGGAGCAGTCCACTCACACTATGTGTAAACCAGTTGGTAAGAGGTTAAGTCAGCCAGCCAAAGCTGAAAGTACACAGCTGAGTGTGTTAGCGCCCCCAGGGCAAACTGGCCAAAATGGTGTATTGCAGCCTGCTTTGATGGTTGATGCATTATCTAAGAGTGAAAGCATGTTGTCAAAATGTGGTTTATATAAAATGGACAAAGGTACTGTTTGCACTGCAGAATCCCAGGTGCCTCCTAGAGCAGATGACGAAGTGCTGCGGAGCACTCAGAATGAAAGCACAATGGATTGTGACAGTTGGGCCAAACAATTGCTAGCCATGCTAGACAAGGCTATGTTAAGCGACAGGGGTGTGGACACAACTGCTATGCCAGACAGGGAGATTGCAGAGCGGCCGATGGTTGAAGGTGCGTTGGTCCCTGCAAGGGTTGTTTCCCTCCAGTCAGAAGGACCAGACCAGGGCGCAGGTATGGCAGATGTGTTGTCCACAGCCCAGCCGCTGAATGTCAAGTGTCAAGGTGACAATGTAATGAATGTTGACTTGCAGAGGCTTATTGGTGAGTTAGAGGGCATGAGTGGGAGACATGCGTCTGACAGTGTTTCAGAGGAGCGTCAGGCTGTGATGGGTACTTCCAGTGAGGTGGAGGCCCCCTTAAATGTCTCGGCCTCTCAAGCTGCAGTGAATAAGCCCCTGCATGTCTCTGATAAAGGAAAGGTCCCTAAAACGGTCTTAAATATTGATGTGGAGTGTATTGAAATGACGAGTATGCTATTGGAACTGTTTGAACTGGTGAAGACACATTCCTTGTATACCTGGGTGCCTCCATTACAGTCGGATGTGGTGGTGCTGCGTGGTACCAATAGATGGAGCCAGGTAGTACAACCTGTGCCGGTTAACATTAAGAACCAGTGGAACTGGTTGGTACTGTGCTTTCTAATAGTGTGGCAAGTGATCTCCCGATTTCCTGTGAGGGTGTTTCCGGATACGGTTCAGTACGCTCAAGGCGCTCTGGGGGGCTGCTGGAGAAATCAGAGGTCTCTCTGCCTGATTTGGTGATGGACATGTCTGCTAGTGCGGTCTGAGGTGCGGCTGAGCAGGGATTAGTAAATGGCGGGGATACTCCCTCACCCGGCAAAAGCAGAGATTCTGTCTGTCACTTGCAAAGAGGTACAAGTTGAGGTACCCGGAGATGCTCTAAAATCTAGTACGGAAAAGAACAAAAATTGTGACATAGAAAAGTGTGAGCTGGCAAACATTGATGCTGCTAACAATGGGTCATGCGTTGCTCAATGTCAGTTGTTGGGACAACTGCCCATAGAGATTTGGACAACCGGTGAAGTGAAGCCTTGTGAAGGTCCCATAAGGGATAGCTGCTCACCTGTGTGTTGTCCCTCCTTGGGCCTGGCCCTAACAAACCCTGAACAAGAAAGAACGAACGGTATTGGTAATTGGAGAAATGATGATGTATTACTGAATGTTAATGAAAATAACGGCCTTGATATGACCATGAATAATTTCTTGGAAAATTAGCGTGATACACAGATGTTGAGCTCTGGGGAGTTTGTGGAGAAGGGTAACGGCAAAGGAGTTGGTAAACCCAAGAGACCTATTGTAATGGGGAAAATGGGTACCAGCGAGGGAAAATGTGGTTCCTCATCAGGAGTAGTGTCAGGAGCAGGTTCCCTACAGAATCCGGAAACTGAGTTGAAAGGAAGTAGCAGGAAAGGAACCCCAAGGACAGAGGGAGTAGGCTGAGGATACAGAACTGTAGGACCCCGCTGCAATCCAGGCTAGAGCATTCCTGGAAACACAGCCGAAAAAAATATTGGGCCTACGCAGCGGACAACTGACGCAGAGGTGCCCCAATAAAGGATTTGGGCTGGTGTGTTCCACTCCCTTCGGGTTCGAAACAAAGGGATTGGGGATATGTGACAGTAGGAGATGCTGTCACGGTGAAATTGGTAGTTTGGGGGACACAGGGTGTGCACATTTGCTTGGTGCAAGACTGGAAAAGTTGTCAACTAGAAAAGGTGTCAACTGGAAAAGACTGCTTTTACAGCTTTCGCCAGGGTTTTGCATTCCGTCATGGGGCTCTGTAGTTTGGAAATTCCACAGTGTCTTGGGTGGGACGGGATCTCCAACCCTGTGTCTAGATTTTGCAGATGACCAGCAGGGTGTGTCCTCAGGTGAGCACAGCCCTTATAATGAGTTTATGGGAATACCTCAGGGCTCCCAGTTGGAGACTGCTCCACACCAAGAGACAGGAGGTCTCCAGGAGTCAGAGGGGCTGAAGGAGGCAACCAGAATATGTGTGACTGCAAGAGGCAGTGAAATGGCCTGTGGACTAAGGCCAGAGCGGAGCTGTGGGCGCTAAAGTAAAGCCGTCCACACTGAAGGATCCAGTGGTCTGTGTGACCATGATAAAGAGCAGAAGTACTGCTACGGAGAGCCAGGTGGGCTAGCATTTTCTGTTGTGTGTATTTGCTGGAGAAGAACCCCTACGTGGGAAACCGTTATGTTATTTTATTTGACTTTTTAATACAAATGGGCTACCATGCCCTAAAATACAGTTCCTGACTGGTTTGGAATCACTGGCAAAAGTATCTACTATGAGAGCTAAACGACCCCCAGCTTTATAATATACACACACACACACACACACACACACACTCTAAACTGCCTGCGTGCCACTAACTAACCTGCCTCTAGCTAACTTCTCTCATTCATTATACTATATACGGCTGCCGTGTAAGCAGCCTTATATAGTGTGGGGCGTGGACTTAGCCCCCTGAGCCATGATTGGCTAAAGGCACCCCGTCTTTGGCCAATCACGGCGCTCGCAGCAGAGCGCGCTGCGATTGGCCAAAGCATGCAGGTCAGGTGCACGCTTTGGCCAATCATCAGATATTAATGCACTGCGATCTGGCAGTGCATTATGGGGCATTCCGTGGCACTCTAATTTTCTGCGAACGCCCCATAAAGTTCGGTATTCGCCAAACAGGCAAACACCCGATGTTCAAGTCAAACTTACATTTGACTCGAACATCAAGCTCATCCCTAATCCTGGTGGATTGCTTATCAGAGGGAAATGAAGCAGTGGTTAGCAGTCATTCATAAGGCTACCACTGCCTCCTGATGTCTGTTTGTTGCAGCTCAACCTCCTGTTTTTACTGCCCCCTAAGCACTGTTATGAAAGAGCCCTCATATAGTAAAAAAAATAAAAAATAGCGGTTATAAAAAAAAAATGGCCTGGTAAAGGAGTATTACAGACTGGACTGTTAAAAGCTAGAACAAGTAGCAGAAGCCAGAACAGACACAGATCAGGCACACACAATGGGCATATTATATTTTTTTGCATGACCCTCCCAATAAAACAATTGTTGCCAGATGCCTTGAATATGGACAGGATGTTGAATATTAGGTTTTTTGGCTGTGACGATCAAAGTACCCCCAACACATTCATGCTACTCATTCTTGCGGCACTCAGATACCATGTTTCATTTGCTTGCAAACTGGCTGTTAGTGTGCTGAAACATACATCCATCTTTAAAAGCTAGTCATTGATTGTTGGGTCATGTCGGAGGCCTTCAGCTGCCTTTGTGCTGTGCTGGACTGGTGGTGAGTCTTTGCAACTTTAACACCTTCCTGCCCGGCCTATACCAAAATGACGGCGGGGGAGAGCACTGTAGTTCTGGGAGGACGTCAAGTGACGTCTTCCTGAGAATGTGTCTTGCAGCGGCCCGCTCTGTCACCGACTGTGTCCGGTGATTGATCACAGCACCGACCCGCTGCCAGTGTCATGTGATCGCTGTGACCAATCACAGCAGATCACATGACTGTTGTAAACAATGGATGGCTTCCTTTCATGCCATCTATTGTATACAATTGTGTTGCTAACTGTGATTGGTCACAGTGAACACATGGTACAAACAGGCCAATCACAACCCATCTGTACCATGTGATTAGCTTTGACCAATCACAGCTAATCATAACAAAAGACACTGAATGAACTAGTTTCATTCAATAAAAATGGTTGCTTATCAGAATGAAATTCAATGGTATATGCAATAATTATTTGTAAAAAAAAAAAAAAATAAATCCTGATAACTTCCCCAGCGTAGCAGTGTTACTATGGTAACACTTTATTGCTCTGGTCACAGTATGTTAGAAAAAAAATTGTGGAAAAAAATTTAATAAAAAAAATTTTTTAAAATGATTATTCATTTATTTGTTTTAATTTTTTTACTGTCACCAGTCGGTGTCCCTGATCACCGCCACACCAGTTATGATGATGCTGTACTGCACTGGTGACAGTATGTAAAAACAATTGTGAATAATTTTTTTTAATTCAATTTTCCAAATAATCGTGACAAAAAAAATAACAACTTCAAAAAACTTGCCATGCCTCTTAACAAACACCTTGGACTGTCTACTTAGCAAAAAAGGGGTAATTTTCCGGCCTCGAGAAATAAGATAGGCTGTCAGTACATCAGGATTCATCAATTTTCTGATACAGTAGATACCATAGTTTGTGGACTCTATAACTTTCCTACAGACTAAATAATATACACTCATTTGGGGGTTTTTTTACCAAAGAAATGCAGCAGAATACATTTTGACCTAAATTTATGAAGATTATTTATTTGCAAAATTTTATAAACAGAAAAGAAGAAAAACTATTCTATTTTCAAAATTTTCAGTTGTTTTTTGTTTATTTAGCAACAAATAAAATACTATCAAAAGAAAGCTCCAGTTGTGTGCAAAAAAAAAAAAAATGAAAATTTCATATGAGTACAGTGTTGCATGACCGCGCAATTGTCATTCAAATTGACAGCTCTGAAAGCTGAAAATTGGCCTGGGCAGGAATGGGGTAAAAGTGTTCGGTATTGAAGTGGTTAACTAAAGCCCAACTCCAGGCAGAAATGAAGTGTAAATAGTGCATTGTGCCTCAGTTACCTTACTCATCAGCCTGGATTCTGAACACCTCTTCCTAAGCCATCCTGCAGAGTAACGGATCAAAGTCACAGCTTCCTCTATGAGCCAAGTGCATTTCCCACCCTGTGCTCCAGACATTTGTCCCTGCTCAATATCTTATTGGGCACCGGTGTCCTCGCCTCCCCCGTGAGTTCTCCTGCCACTGGAGAGAGGATCCGACCAATGGAAGTGTCACCCCGCTAACAGGAGGTGTAGACACCACGCAGGCAGTGATGTAGACACCCAAAGAAGGACCCCAGAAAGTAAACAGAAGGACAGAGGAGGATGGTCATGTGACTGTGGTATTAGATAAACAAAATGGGCATTTGGGTATTTAATTAGAGGGGGGTGCTAATATCTGTATTTGAAATCAGTGTGTATTGTTAACAATGTACCTTTTTCCTATGCGCCTTCAATAAAAACATATCCATGTGACATACAGCCATATCCTCGCTCATAGTCATTGTTTTCTTTTATTGCCATTCTTATTTCCTGTGGTGGGGACCGGATACATTTGCCTTCTCCTTATCTGCACAGGGCCCAGTCCCCCACCCCGTCCCTCCTCAGTGTTGGATATAAACACGTCCGAGACCCAAACAACCCATGGGCCTTCAAACAGTTTTAAAACACAAATGCAAACCTTTATTATATTGCAGCTTACCAATTCATAGATATGATGGCTGCATTTGTTTTCTTTTTTAGGCTTTCTTTCTTTATCTTCATCACCTTTCATCTGATTCACCCAGCAAGTCTGTTCTTTTTCTAAAGAACAACCTCTCTTCCAGATATATCAGTTTACAGGGATGGGACTAACCATTCAACACTGACAGGGGTGCTTACAATGATCAGCTTCTATTCTTTTTAAAACCTTTTTATTTAATGGGCGCCTCTGCTAACCACGCATTGCCATTTTAGGGTCTCATCCCTTTGACCATTTTATACCAGTGCTCCTAAACTCCATCTGAGCATCTAAGCTTCAACAGTCTCTGGTCACGACAAGGTCAATACAATTTAACTCCAATGAACTTCCTTTATTTGTTTCGGATAAACATATAATTTAACCACTTAACAACCGGCCCATAGCTGAATGACGGCTACAGGGCGGTTGCTTAACTCTGGGAGGGCGTACTATGACGTCCTCCAAGAAATCCGCTCTCGAGCGCCCCTGGGGCACGCACCCGAGAACATCTGATCGCGGCCGTTTACCATGTGATTGCTCTGTCAAATGACGGAGCAATCACATGTAAACAAACCCACGTCATGCCATGACGCCGGTTCTTCTCTCCCCTCTGTGTACCGATCGGTACAGTGTGCGAGGAGAGGGGGAGAGATCAGATGGCAGCAGCGCTGTGGGAACTACAGATGTGTGACACAGAGCCACAATCCATCCATCCATGCTCAGAAATACTCTGCAATACCCTTTACAATACCCTGTGCAATACTCTGCAATACCCTGTGCAATACTCTGCAATACCCTGTGCAATACTCTGCAATGACCTGTGAAATACTCTGCAATACCCCAGAATAGCCTGCAATACTCTGCAATACCCCAGAATAGCCTGCAATACTATGCAATACCCAGCCATACTCTGCCATACTCTGCCATACTCTGCCATACCCAGCCATACTCTGCCATACCCTGCCATACTCTGCCATACCCAGCCATACTCTGCCATACCCAGCCATACTCTGCCATACCCAGCCATACTCTGCCATACCCTGCCATACCCTGCCATACTCTGCCATACCCAGCCATACCCAGCCATACTCTGCCATACCCAGCCATACTCTGCCATACTCTGCCATACCCAGCCATACTCTGCCATACTCTGCCATACCCAGCCATACCCAGCCATACTCTGCCATACCCAGCCATACCCAGCCATACCCTGCCATACCCTGCCATACCCAGCCATACCCAGCCATACCCAGCCATACTCTGCCATACTCTGCCATACTCTGCCATACCCAGCCATACCCAGCCATACTCTGCCATACTCTGCCATACTCTGCCATACCCAGCCCTACTCTGCCATACTCTGCCATACCCAGCCATACCCAGCCATACTCTGCCATACTCTGCCATACTCTGCCATACCCTGCCATACTCTGCCATACCCAGCCATACTCTGCCATACCCAGCCATACTCTGCCATACCCAGCCATACCCTGCCATACCCAGCCATACTCTGCCATACCCAGCCATACTCTGCCATACCCAGCCATACTCTGCCATACCCAGCCATACTCTGCCATACTCTGCCATACTCTGCTATACTCTGCCATACCCAGCCATACCCAGCCATACTCTGCCATACTCTGCCATACCCAGCCATACTCTGCCATACTCTGCCATACTCTGCCATACCCAGCCATACCCTGCCATACCCTGCCATACCCAGCCATACTCTGCCATACCCAGCCATACTCTGCCATACTCTGCCATACCCAGCCATACCCTGCCATACCCTGCCATACCCTGCCATACTCTGCCATACCCAGCCCTACTCTGCCATACTCTGCCATACCCAGCCATACTCTGCCATACCCAGCCATACTCTGCCATACTCTGCCATACTCTGCCATACTCTGCCATACCCAGCCATACTCTGCCATACCCAGCCATACTCTGCCATACCCAGCCATACTCTGCCATACTCTGCCATACTCTGCCATACCCAGCCATACTCTGCCATACTCTGCCATACTCTGCCATACCCAGCCATACCCAGCCATACTCTGCCATACTCTGCCATACCCAGCCATACTCTGCCATACCCAGCCATACCCAGCCATACTCTGCCATACTCTGCCATACTCTGCCATACCCAGCCATACTCTGCCATACCCAGCCATACTCTGCCATACTCTGCCATACTCTGCCATACCCAGCCCTACTCTGCCATACTCTGCCATACCCAGCCATACCCAGCCATACCCAGCCATACTCTGCCATACTCTGCCATACTCTGCCATACCCAGCCATACCCAGCCATACCCAGCCATACCCAGCCATACTCTGCCATACTCTGCCAAACCCAGCCATACCCTGCCATACCCAGCCATACCCTGCCATACTCTGCCATACCCAGCCATACCCTGCCATACCCAGCCATACCCTGCCATACTCTGCCATACCCAGCCATACTCTGCCATACCCAGCCATACTCTGCCATACCCAGCCATACTCTGCCATACCCATCCATACTCTGCCATACCCATCTATACTCTGCCATACTCTACCATACTCTGCCATACCCAGCCATACCCATCCATACTCTGCCATACTCTGCCATACCCAGCCATATTCTGCCATACCCAGCAATACTCTGCCATACCCAGCCATACTCTGCCATACCCAGCCATTCTCTGCCATACCCAGCCATTCTCTGCCATACCCAGCCATACTCTGCCATACCCAGCCATACTCTGCCATACCCAGCCATACTCTGCCATAACCAGCCATACCCATCCATACTCTGCCATACCCATCCATACTCTGCCATACTCTACCATACTCTGCCATACCCAGCCATACCCATCCATACTCTGCCATATTCTGCCATACCCAGCAATACTCTGCCATACCCAGCCATACCCAGCCATACTCTGCCATACTCTGCCATACCCAGCCATTCTCTGCCATACCCAGCCATTCTCTGCCATACCCAGCCATACTCTGCCATACTCTGCCATTCCCAGCCATACCCAGCCATACCCAGCCATACTCTGCCATGCTCTGCCATACCCAGCCATACTCTGCCATACCCAGCCATAATCTGCCATACCCAGCCATACCCAGCCATACTCTGCCATGCTCTGCATTACCCAGCCATACTCTGCCATGCTCTGCCATACCCAGCCATACTCTGCCATACCCAGCCATACTCTGCCATACTCTGCCATACCCATCCATACTCTGCCATACTCTGCCATACCCAGCCATACTCTGCCATACCCAGCCATACTCTGCCATACCCATCCATACCCATCCATACCCATCCATACTCTGCCATACCCAGCCATACTCTGCCATACTCTGCCATATCCATCCATACTCTGCCATACCCATCCATACTCTGCCATACCCATCCATACTCTGCCATACCCAGCCATACTCTGCCATACCCAGCCATTCTCTGCCATACCCAGCCATACTCTGCCATACCCAGCCATACTCTGCCATACTCTGCCATACTCTGCCATACTCTGCCATACCCATCCATACTCTGCCATACCCATCCATACTCTGCCATACCCATCCATACTGTGCCATACCCATCCATACTGTGCCATACCCAGCCATACTGTGCCATACTCAGCCATACTCAGCCATACTCAGCCATACTCTGCCATACCCAGCCATACTCTGCCATACTCTGCCATACCCATCCATACTCTGCCATACCCATCCATACTCTGCCATACCCATCCATACTCTGCCATACCCATCCATACTCTGCCATACCCAGCCATACTCTGCCATACCCAGCCATACCCAGCCATACTCTGCCATACTCTGCCATACCCAGCCATACCCAGCCATACTCTGCCATACCCAGCCATACTCTGCCATACCCAGCCATACCCAGCCATACCCAGCCATACTCTGCCATACCCAGCCATACTCTGCCATACCCAGCCATACTCTGCCATACTCTGCCAAACCCAGCCATACTCTGCCATACCCAGCCATACTCTGCCATACCCAGCCATACCCTGCCATACCCTGCCATACCCTGCCATACCCTGCCATACTCTGCCATACCCAGCCCTACTCTGCCATACTCTGCCATACCCAGCCATACTCTGCCATACCCAGCCATACTCTGCCATACTCTGCCATACTCTGCCATACCCAGCCATACTCTGCCATACCCAGCCATACTCTGCCATACCCAGCCATACTCTGCCATACTCTGCCATACTCTGCCATACCCAGCCATACTCTGCCATACTCTGCCATACTCTGCCATACCCAGCCATACCCAGCCATACTCTGCCATACTCTGCCATACCCAGCCATACTCTGCCATACCCAGCCATACCCAGCCATACTCTGCCATACTCTGCCATACTCTGCCATACTCTGCCATACCCAGCCATACTCTGCCATACCCAGCCATACTCTGCCATACCCAGCCATACTCTGCCATACTCTGCCAAACCCAGCCATACTCTGCCATACCCAGCCATACTCTGCCATACCCAGCCATACCCTGCCATACCCTGCCATACCCTGCCATACCCTGCCATACTCTGCCATACCCAGCCCTACTCTGCCATACTCTGCCATACCCAGCCATACTCTGCCATACCCAGCCATACTCTGCCATACTCTGCCATACTCTGCCATACTCTGCCATACCCAGCCATACTCTGCCATACCCAGCCATACTCTGCCATACCCAGCCATACTCTGCCATACTCTGCCATACTCTGCCATACCCAGCCATACTCTGCCATACTCTGCCATACTCTGCCATACCCAGCCATACCCAGCCATACTCTGCCATACTCTGCCATACCCAGCCATACTCTGCCATACCCAGCCATACCCAGCCATACTCTGCCATACTCTGCCATACTCTGCCATACTCTGCCATACCCAGCCATACTCTGCCATACCCAGCCATACTCTTCCATACTCTGCCATACTCTGCCATACCCAGCCCTACTCTGCCATACTCTGCCATACCCAGCCATACCCAGCCATACCCAGCCATACTCTGCCATACTCTGCCATACTCTGCCATACCCAGCCATACCCAGCCATACCCAGCCATACCCAGCCATACTCTGCCATACTCTGCCAAACCCAGCCATACCCTGCCATACCCAGCCATACCCTGCCATACTCTGCCATACCCAGCCATACCCTGCCATACCCAGCCATACCCTGCCATACTCTGCCATACCCAGCCATACTCTGCCATACCCAGCCATACTCTGCCATACCCATCCATACTCTGCCATACCCATCTATACTCTGCCATACTCTACCATACTCTGCCATACCCAGCCATACCCATCCATACTCTGCCATACTCTGCCATACCCAGCCATATTCTGCCATACCCAGCAATACTCTGCCATACCCAGCCATACTCTGCCATACCCAGCCATTCTCTGCCATACCCAGCCATTCTCTGCCATACCCAGCCATACTCTGCCATACCCAGCCATACTCTGCCATACCCAGCCATACTCTGCCATACTCTGCCATAACCAGCCATACCCATCCATACTCTGCCATACCCATCCATACTCTGCCATACTCTACCATACTCTGCCATACCCAGCCATACCCATCCATACTCTGCCATATTCTGCCATACCCAGCAATACTCTGCCATACCCAGCCATACCCAGCCATACTCTGCCATACTCTGCCATACCCAGCCATTCTCTGCCATACCCAGCCATTCTCTGCCATACCCAGCCATACTCTGCCATACTCTGCCATTCCCAGCCATACCCAGCCATACCCAGCCATACTCTGCCATGCTCTGCCATACCCAGCCATACTCTGCCATACCCAGCCATAATCTGCCATACCCAGCCATACCCAGCCATACTCTGCCATGCTCTGCCATACCCAGCCATACTCTGCCATGCTCTGCCATACCCAGCCATACTCTGCCATACCCAGCCATACTCTGCCATACCCAGCCATACCCAGCCATACTCTGCCATACTCTGCCATACTCTGCCATACCCATCCATACTCTGCCATACTCTGCCATACCCAGCCATACTCTGCCATACCCAGCCATACTCTGCCATACCCATCCATACCCATCCATACCCATCCATACTCTGCCATACCCAGCCATACTCTGCCATACTCTGCCATATCCATCCATACTCTGCCATACCCATCCATACTCTGCCATACCCATCCATACTCTGCCATACCCAGCCATACTCTGCCATACCCAGCCATTCTCTGCCATACCCAGCCATACTCTGCCATACCCAGCCATACTCTGCCATACTCTGCCATACTCTGCCATACCCATCCATACTCTGCCATACCCATCCATACTCTGCCATACCCATCCATACTGTGCCATACCCATCCATACTGTGCCATACCCAGCCATACTGTGCCATACTCAGCCATACTCAGCCATACTCAGCCATACTCTGCCATACCCAGCCATACTCTGCCATACTCTGCCATACCCATCCATACTCTGCCATACCCATCCATACTCTGCCATACCCATCCATACTCTGCCATACCCATCCATACTCTGCCATACCCAGCCATACTCTGCCATACCCAGCCATACCCAGCCATACTCTGCCATACTCTGCCATACCCAGCCATACCCAGCCATACTCTGCCATACCCAGCCATACTCTGCCATACCCAGCCATACCCAGCCATACTCTGCCATACCCAGCCATACTCTGCCATACCCAGCCATACTCTGCCATACTCTGCCAAACCCAGCCATACTCTGCCATACCCAGCCATACTCTGCCATACCCAGCCATACCCTGCCATACCCTGCCATACCCTGCCA
The DNA here is from genome assembly GCF_042186555.1 of Aquarana catesbeiana. Classification (NCBI taxonomy): domain Eukaryota; kingdom Metazoa; phylum Chordata; class Amphibia; order Anura; family Ranidae; genus Aquarana; species Aquarana catesbeiana. Next base: position 95,757,468 of record NC_133330.1, read on the forward strand.
TACTCTGCCGTACCCAGCCATACTCTGCCATACTCTGCCATACCCAGCCATACTCTGCCATACCCATCCATACTCTGCCATACCCATCCATACTCTGCCATACTCTGCCATACCCAGCCATACCCATCCATACTCTGCCATACTCTGCCATACCCATCCATACTCTGCCATACCCAGCCATACTCTGCCATACCCAGCCATATTCTGCCATACCCAGCCATATTCTGCCATACCCAGCAATACTCTGCCATACCCAGCCATACCCAGCCATACTCTGCCATACTCTGCCATACCCAGCCATACTCTGCCGTACCCAGCCATACTCTGCCATACCCAGCCATACTCTGCCATACCCAGCCATACTCTGCCATACCCATCCATACTCTGCCATACCCATCCATACTCTGCCATACCCATCCATACTCTGCCATACTCTGCCATACCCAGCCATACTCTGCCATACCCAGCCATACTCTGCCATACCCAGCCATACTCTGCCACGCTCTGCCATACTCTGCCACGCTCTGCCATACCCAGCCATACTCTGCCATACCCAGCCATACTCTGCCATACCCAGCCATACCCAGCCATACTCTGCCATACCCAGCCATACTCTGCCATACCCAGCCATACTCTGCCATACTCTGCCATACCCAGCCATACTCTGCCATACCCAGCCATACTCTGCCATACTCTGCCATACCCAGCCATACTCTGCCATACCCATCCATACCCATCCATACTCTGCCATACCCATCCATACTCTGCCATACCCAGCCATACTCTGCCATACTCTTCCATACCCATCCATACTCAGCCATACCCAGCCATACTCTGCCATACTCTGCCATACCCAGCCATACTCTGCCATACCCTGCCATACTCTGCCATACTCTGCCATACTCTGCCATACCCATCCATACTGTGCCATACCCAGCCATACCCAGCCATACCCAGCCATACTCTGCCATACTGTGCCATACTCTGCCATACCCAGCCATACTCTGCCATACCCAGCCATACCCAGCCATACTCTGCCATACCCAGCCATACCCAGCCATACTCAGCCATACCCAGCCATACTCTGCCATACCCAGCCATACTCTGCCATACCCAGCCATACTCTGCCATACCCAGCCATACTCTGCCATACTCTGCCATACCCAGCCATACTCTGCCATACTCTGCCATACTCTGCCATACCCAGCCATAATCTGCCATACTCTGCCACGCTCTGCCATACCCAGCCATACTCTGCCATACCCAGCCATACTCTGCCATACCCAGCCATACCCAGCCATACTCTGCCATACCCAGCCATACTCTGCCATACTCTGCCATACTCTGCCATACCCAGCCATACCCAGCCATACTCTGCCATACCCAGCCATACTCTGCCATACTCTGCCATACCCAGCCATACTCTGCCATACCCATCCATACCCATCCATACTCTGCCATACCCATCCATACTCTGCCATACCCAGCCATACTCTGCCATACTCTTCCATACCCATCCATACTCAGCCATACCCAGCCATACCCAGCCATACTCTGCCATACTCAGCCATACCCTGCCATACCCTGCCATACTCTGCCATACTCTGCCATACTCTGCCATACCCATCCATACTGTGCCATACCCAGCCATACTCTGCCATACTGTGCCATACTGTGCCATACTCTGCCATACTGTGCCATACTCAGCCATACTCTGCCATACCCAGCCATACCCAGCCATACTCTGCCATACCCAGCCATACTCAGCCATACCCAGCCATACTCTGCCATACTCTGCCATACCCAGCCATACCCAGCCATACCCAGCCATACTCTGCCATACCCAGCCATACTCTGCCATACCCATCCATACTCTGCCATACCCAGCCATACCCAGCCATACCCAGCCATACCCAGCCATACTCTGCCATACTCTGCCATACCCAGCCATACTCTGCCATACCCAGCCATACCCAGCCATACTCTGCCATACCCAGCCATACTCTGCCATACCCAGCCATACTCTGCCATACCCAGCCATACTCTGCCATACTCTGCCATACTCTGCCATTCCCAGCCATACTCTGCCATACCCAGCCATACTCTGCCATACCCAGCCATACTCTGCCATACCCAGTCATACACGGCGATACCCAGCCATACCCAGTCATACACGGCGATACCCAGCCATACCCAGTCATACTCGGCCATACTCGGCTGTACTCGGCCTCTGTATGTGGCCAGGCTGTGGAAGTCTCACACATGTGATATCGCCGTACTCAGGAGGAGTAGGAGAATCTATTTTGGGGTGTCATTTTTGGTATGTACATGCTATATGTTAGAAATATTGCATAAATGGACAACTTTGTGTTTTAACCACTGCCCGCCGTCATTTGATGTCCTTGACTTTGTGCGGGGATATCTGAATGATGCCTGCAGCTACAGGCATCATTCAGATATAAGCTCTTTCAGCCGGTGATTCCCTACACCATAAGAATGATCATAGCGGCTGTTCCACTGCTTGATCGTTCTTACAGGAGGTGAGAGGGGACGTCCCCCCCCCCCCTCCCGCCACCCTCTGGTGCTTCTACCGACTCATCTCTACAATCGAAGCCAGGATCGTTTTTTTTTTTTTTTTTTTATTTCAGGCTTCCCAGCCTAGAGGTGAGATGTGGGGTCTTATTGACCCCATATCTAACTGTAAAGAGGACCTGTCATGCCATATTCCTATTACAAGGGATGTTTACATTCCTTGTAATAGGAATAAAAGTGATCAAAAAATTTTTTGGGAAAAAAGTGTCAAACTAAAATAAATAAAGTAAAATGAACAATAAAATTTTTTTTTAAAGCGTCCCTGTCCCCGTTTGCTCGCATGCAGAAGCGAACGCATACGTAAGTCCCGCCCACATATGAAAACGGTGTTCAAACCACACATGTGAGGTATCGCTGCGAACGTTAGAGTGAGAGCAATAATTTTGGCCCTAGACCTCCTCTGTAACTCAAAACATGTAACCAGTAAATATTTTTAAAACGTCGCCTATGGGGATTCTTTAAGTAGCGAAGTTTGGCGCCATTCCACGAGCGTGTGCAATTTTGAAGGGTGACATGTTAGGTATCTATTTACTCGGCGTAACTTCATCTTTCACATTATGAAAAAACATTGGGCTAACTTTACTGTTTTGTTTTTTTTTTTAAAGCACAAAACTGTTTTTTTTTTACAAAAAAAACACGTTTCAAAAATTGCTGCGCAAATACCGTGCGAGATAAAAGGTTGCAACGACCGCCATTGTATTTTCTAGGGTCTTTGCTAAAAAAACATATATAATGTTTTGGGGTTCTATGTAATTTTATAGTAAATAAATGATGATTTTTACATGTAGGAGAGAAATGTCAGAATTGGCCTGGGTGCTCCAGAACGACTGAAGGTGCTCCCTGCATGTTGGGCCTCTGTATGTGGCCATGCTGTGTAAAAGTCTCACACATGTGGTATCGCCGTACTCGGGAGTAATAGCAGAATGTGTTTTGGGGTGTAATTCGTTGTATGCATATGCGGTGTGTGAGAAATAACCTGCTAATATGACAATTTTGTGAAAAAAAAAAATCTTGATTTTGCAAAGAATTGTGGGAAAAATTGACAACTTCAAAAAGCTCACCATGCATCTTTCTAAATACCTTGGAATGTCTTCTTTCCAAAAATGGGTCATTTGGGGGATATTTGTACTTTTCTGGCATGTTAGGGTCTCAAGAAATTAGACAGGCCATCAGTAATTCAGGTGTGATCAATTTTCAGATATTGGCATAGCTTTTGGACTCTATAACTTTCACAAAGCCAAATAATATACACCAATTTGTACTTATTTTTACCAAAGATATGTAGCAGTATAAATTTTGGCCAAAATGTATGAAGAAAAATTACTAAATTGCTAAATTTTATAACGGAAACAAAGAAAAATTCATTTTTTTACCGAATTTTCAGTCTTTTTTCTTTTATAGCGCAAAAAATAAAAAACCCAGCGGTGATTAAATTCCACCAAAAGAAAGCTCTATTTGTGTGAAAAAAGGACAAAAATTGAATATAGGTACAGTGTTGCATGACTGAGTAATTGTCCTTCAAAATGTGAGAGCACTGAAAGCTGAAAATTGGTCTGGTTATTAAGGGGGTTTAAGTGCCTAGTGGTCAAGTGGTTAAAGCATTCTGCTAAATCTGTTCTATAAGCGCAAAAATAACCAGTTGATCCTACCAATAATCCAGTGCTGCCCTGTGGCCTTTTCGCGCTGCATTGTGCAATGTTATCAGCCCTCCCCGGTTTATCTCTGAACCACAGAACACCTTCCACATTCTGTATGTTACAAGGAGCTAGGAAGGTGCTCTGTAGTCCTAAGGCCCTGTTCACGCCTAAGTGTTCTGAAATCTCAGACATTGTATGATTCTGCCTGCTATTTCAGAATCAGAAAAATGCAAGGCACCATGAATCGTGGTTATTTTTGGCATGATTGTTGTGTGACAAAACACACGAAAATCGCGGCAAACACAACGTCAAACGCACCTAGCTAAGTGCCAAAATTTGGTGCATTTTGGAGCAGAGGAAGGCCCCTTCACAATGAATGGTGCTACCCCAAAAGCACCACAAAATCACACAAGAAACCTCAACATGACAGCGTAGCTCAGGTGTAAACGGGGCGTAACACATATCCTGTCCTGGGGGGTGACAAAGCTGTTTCTCTACAGATGCACTACAATGGGTGAGTGTTGTCACCCTAGAACAGGAAGCAGAGGCGTAACTAGAACCTTCAGGGCCCCGATGCAAGAAACCATGAAGGGCCCCCCTGACCCCCGAACAGGGCCCTTTCCCTCCAAGCCCAGTGACGGAATGCCAGGCCCCCGGTGCAAATGCAACCTTTGGGACCCTGGTACTTCCGCCACTGGTGTCAGTAGGTTTTTGTTTTTGTTTTCTTTAAAATGTTTACTATTTTTATTTTTACATTTCGTTACAATATTTTTTCATATATTTTTTTCTTTTTTTTAGAAGCACCATTGGGGGGCTTTGGTGAAATATCAGGGGTCTAAACAGACCTCTGATGTTTCACCTTTGAAAAAGAGAAAGGAGGTTGAGGACACAGCCCTCAATCTCCTTCTCTGCAGCCTCAGCAGCACAGAATGAATGGACAGGAGTAGCTCTGTACAGAGGCCTCACGTTCATTCACAAACTGAACCATAGTAAACATAGTTTACTCTGCTTTAGTTATGAATGGAGAGAGTCAGTGATCGGTACAGATCACTGACTCTTTTCATTCAGACAAGGAAGGGGCTGGCAAAGGACACATTTACAGGCCCCTTTCCTGCTCCCCATCCTGACAGCATCCCCCTGGGCAGCACTGTAGGGGGGCCAGGAGAGAGTACAGGAGCCTAGAGAGACCCCAGTAGCCAGAGTGCGCACAGGGGCAGGAGAGACACCACAGGAGATGGAGAGAGCATGGGGTGGGAGCAGTGCCAGCTTAATAGCATCAGCCCTGAGAAAATGCACTGGGGCCCCTATCAGGGAGCTGGTGATCTGCGTTATGTGGTGCACAGTATGTGGTGGTCAGGAGGGCACAGTATGGCAGCAAGCAGGAGGGTACAGTATGTAGTGGGCAGTAGGACACAGTATGTAGCGTGCATGAGGGCACAGTATGGCGGCAAGCAGGAGGGCACAGTATGTGGTGGGCAGGAGGACACAGTATGGGGGCAGGCAGAAGGGCACAGTAAGGGGGCAAGCAGGAGTGCAGAGTATGTGATGGGCAGGAGGGCACAGTACAGGAGCAGGCAGGAGGGCACAAGTTATGATGGGCAGGAGGGCACAGTATGGGGGCAGGCAAGAAGGCACAGTATGTGGTGGGCAGGAGGGCACAGTATGGGGGAAGGCACAGTATGGGGGCAAGCAGGAGGGCAAGGTATGTGATGGGCATGAGGGCATGGTATAGGGCCAGGCAGGAGGGGCCATTATGTGATGGGCAGGAGGGCACAGTATGGGGCAAGCAGGAGGGCACAGTATGGGGCAAGCAAGAGGGCACAGTATGTGGCGGGCAGGAGGGCAAAGTATCGGGGCAGACAGGAGGGTACAGCATATGACGGGCAGGAGGGCACAATACGTGGGCACTGTATGTGATGGGCAGGAGGGCACAGTAAAGGGGAGGCCAGGATGGCACTGTATAGGGTTCAGCAATGTAAGTTGTAAAGCGCTACGTAAACTGTTGGCGCTATATAAATCCTGTATAATAACAATAATAATAATAATAATATTACAGTACTGTTCTGACAGGAGGGGAAAGAGCATAGCAGCAACTACACTTCCTCCCAGCTCTGTTCTCTATGCAGCTGTCACTTCTGTCCAAACTTTACTGTTCACTTTAGGATTTCACCCCCCAACTGTTCTGGACTAGAGTAAATTAGCCCAAAGTACATAAGAGGAGCACTATAGTCTTCTTCTACCTTTTATGTAACACAAAAGCATGAAAGTAAAAAAGCAGACTGCTATGTACATACACACAGTCTCCTCTGCTCAGGCACTGTGTCCCTCTGATGACCTTATCCCAGGGGAACTGTCAAACAGGAAAACTGTTAGAAATAAAGAGCTCTTTGACCTGGAAAGGGCATATAGTCAGGCATACCGTCAGGGCCATCTTTAATAATAATTGGACCCTGGACAGAAATTTTCTTGGGCCCCCTCCATGCAGTTTCGCTCTCCACCTGCTCTGAGACATACAATAAATCGCAGCTAGACTCAAAATCCGTTTACTGAATCAGATCAGGCAGCGATTGGTTGCCAGAGGTTACAGTGTATCATTACCACTCACTGACTGGTTGCTAGAGGTCACAGCGAACATTATGGCTCACTGATTAGTTGCTAGAGGTTACAGCACATGATTTCTGCTTGTTGATTGATTGCTAGAGGTTACTGCACATCATTACTGCTTACTGATTGGTTGCTAGAGGTTACAGCACATCATCTCCTCACTGCCTGCACACCATGGACTGGGGAGGCGAGGGGACCCATTAATAGACAGAAAACTCCTAGGGATCCTAGGACTCCTGGGATAAGTGGCAGTGCTGGGGGTAGGGTGTGACCAATGGGTTTTTTTTTTGTTTTTTTTTTACCGTCTACCAATATAAAGAGGAGTTTCAACACTGGCCACCAATGTAATATGGGTTTACACTGACCACTACACTGACCACTGATGTAATAGGGGTTTACACTGACCATTAATATAATAGATGCATTCACAGTAACCACCAATGTAAGGAGGAATTTACACTGATCACCAATGTAAGGAGGACATTGACACTGGCCACTAGTGTGAATGAAAGATTCTACACCAAGCACCAATGTAATGAGAAGATTTACACTGACCACCAATGTAACAGACATTTAGCCTGTGTTCACATTTGTGTGTATTGCATCTGCTGACATGTGCCTTGGCACCGTGTGATTTTGAAAAAGGGTTTGAGACTTTCTTTCACATTTGTAGCGCATAGAGCAGCCCATTTAAATGAATTGGCTGCCCTACACATGACCTACATCTTTATCCACCCTGTCAGTACACCTTTGCATCCTAAAACCCATTCTAAGCTCTGCACCCCAAACCTCCGCCATCCTCTCAACTCCAATCCCCTTCCCCTTTAACTCTACATGCCTCCTCTGCTCATTTTTGCACCCACCTTCCTTACCTATATACATCCCTTCCTTGCTCACCTATGCATCCCAAACTGTAAATCCTTCTCTGCCTACCTCTGCACACCCCACACTACCCTCCCCCCCACACACTAATTTGCTTACCTTTGCAGAACAGGCTAATGTTAGGCTTAATGACCACAGTTGTAGGCAGAACTTTCATGCCCCTTTATCTCCCCAGTGGGCAGCATTCAGTATAGGTGATGGTGGATATGACCTCAGGGGGGCATGATATACATATGAATACTGCCCCTATTTACATATGAATGCTGCCGATCCGCTGCTAATTACATATCAATGCCGGTATTTACATGTAAACACAGGGTCTGCAGGTGAGTCATCTGTACACAACAATAGGACAGAGCTGGGCAGCATTGGTAACAGAACTGCACACTGAGATATCAAGACACAGCATGGGACTAAAACTTCAAGGGACGAGGGAATTTAAACTGGGATAGTTGGTAAGTATGAGGCAACTGCTTTGGGCCAACAATGACAAGGGCCTAGGGCAGCTGCCCCTTTTGCCTTGCCGTAAAAACGGCCCTGCTTACTGTGACCATCAGGAATCCTGCATGCAGCTCCAGGTGCTCTGCTCTCATGCTTCTGTGGGGAAGGAGGAACAACACATACATGCAGAGTGGAGAGTGAACACCTCTCAGTGTGCACTGTATTTTGGAGTGCGTGTGGCCACTCAAGCTCAGCTGATATGGGACAGCTGGCGGTGGAACTGCACACATGGAGTTGGTTTAGCTTCTATTCCTGACTGCTCCCCCCGTGTTCACGAATTTTGGAAGAGTTTCAGAGTGCCAGAAACTGCAGCCCACCGATGCACATAGGGCTCCTGGGCACTGCCTGGATGGGGGAGAGAAGGAAACTGCATAGGAAGAGCAGCGGGGGCGACTGCATACAGAGGAACCAATCCTCTCTATCTTCCTCCTGCAGCCACTAAATGCTTCTTCTCCTCTCCCTCACACATTTAGTGGCTGCAGGCGGAAGATAGAGAGGATTGGTTCCTCTCTATGCAGCTGCCCCTGCTGCTCTTCTTACCCAATTGTAAAGGGGGCTGTACGGGCCCCATGGAGCATGGGGCCTGGTCGCAACTGTGACTCTTGCGACCCCTGTAGCTACGCCCCTGACAGGAAGTGTGTTATTGGCAGGATCCCCAGATAAAAATACAGGGGGGAAAAAGCCAGACAAGGGGAAAACCAATGTAGTGACTACATCTAAGGCCTGGCCATCTACTTTATTATTAGTATAGCACCCTGGTTTTTAGGCAGGGTTGCTAACAAATTTAGTTTGCCAGGTAGTAATTGTCCTGGCTAATTGTTAGGGGATTCACTGACCCCCCCCCCCCTCCAATTCTGGAATTTCTGAATCTTTTCTCTTCTGTCACTAGGTGGCATTGTGGCTGGTGACATTAGATCGACAAGGGCATAGCAAGGACAGATCATAAATGGATGGGGTGTCTCAGCCAATAGGGGCAAATTTATTTATTTAGTTATTTTGAGGGGACAGCAAATTTACACTGTTATACAAACGTTCCACTCACTACTTTACATTGTAGCAAAGTGTATTTTCTTTAGTGTTGTCACATAAAAAGATATAATAAAATATTTAAAAAAATGTGAGGGGTTTACTCACTTTTGTGAGATACTGTGTGTGTGTGTGTGTGTGTGTGTGTATATATATATATATATATGTGTATATATATATATGTATGTGTATATATATATATGTATGTGTATATATATATATATACACACACACACAGATTATATTGTCAAAAGTATTGGGACGCCTGCCTTTACATGCGCATGAACTTTAATGGCATCCCAGTCTTGGTCCATAGGGTTCAGTATTAAGTTGGCCCACCCTTTGTAGCTATAACAGCTTCAACTCTTCCGGGAAGTTCAAGTTCCTCCACCCCAAACTCGCTCATCCATGTCTTTATGAACCTTGCTGTGCGCACTGGTCCAAATCAGTTGGTGGAGGGGGGATTATAGTGTGGGTTTGTTTCTCAGGGGTTGGGCTTGGCCCCTTAGTTCCAGTGAAGGAAACTCTTAAGGCATCAGCATACCAAGACATTTTGGACAATGTCATGCTCCAAACTTTGTGGGAACAGTTTGGGGATGGCCCCTTCCTGTTCCAACATGACTGCGCACCAGTGCACAAAGAAAGGTCCATAAAGACATGGACTTAGCAGGGGTGCTGGAAAATGAACTTCAAGTGCAATCATTCACATTATAATAGTAATTAAAACATATAAAATTAGGTGTAACAATCTAACAAAAATAGAAAATTCCAAAGTGCTATAATGGTGTAAACCTTCCAAATAAAGTTTTTGCACTTGAAGTTAATTTGTATGGCAAATATCTGTAGAGGGGTTTTCACCATCCGTGCTAAGTTTTAAAAAAGATGTACAGTATCTCACAAAAGTGAGTACACCCCTCACATGTTTGTAAATATTTTATTATATCTTTTAATGTGAGAACACTGAAGAAATTACACTTTGCTACAATGTAAAGTAGTGAGTGTACAGCTTGTATAACAATGTAAATTTGCTGTCCCCTCAAAATAACTGAACACACAGTCATTAATGTCTAAGCCGCTGGCAACAAAAAGTGAGTACACCTCTAAGAGAAAATGTCCAAATTGGGCCCAATTAGCCCGTTACCCTCACCGGTGTCATGTGACTCATTAGTGTTACAAGGTCTCAGGTGTGGATGGAGAGCAGGTGTGTCAAATTTGGTGTTATCGTTCTCGATCTCTCATACTGGTCACTGGAAGTTCAACATGGCACATCAAGGGCAAAGAACTCTTTGAGGATCTGAAAAAAAAGAATTGTTGCTCTACATAAAGATGGCCTAGGCTATAAGAAGATTGCCAAGACCCTGAAACTGAGCTGCAGCACGGTGGCCAAGACCATACAGTGGTTTAACAGGACAGGTTCCACTCAGAGCAGGCCATGCCATGGTCAACCAAAGAAGTTGAGTGCACGTGCTCAGCGTCATATCCAAAGGTTGTCTTTGGGAAATAGACGTATGAGTGCTGCCAGCATTGCTGCAGAGGTTGAAGGGGTGGGGGGTCAGCCTGTCAGTGCTCAGACCATACACTGCACACTACATCAAATTGTTCTGCATGGCTGTTGCCCCAGAAAGAAGCCTCTTCTAATGATGATCCACAAGGAAAGTCCACAAACAGTTTGCTGAAGACAAGCAGACTAAGGACATAGATTACTGGAACTATGTCCTGTGGTCTGATGAAACCAAGATAAACATATTTGGTTCAGATGGTGTCAAGCATGTGTGGCAGCAACTAGGTGAGAAGTACAAAGACATGTGTGTCTTGCCTACAGTCAATCATGGTGGTGGGAGTTTCATGGTCTGGGGCTGTATGAGTGCTGCCGGCACTGGGGAGCTACAGTTTATTGAGGGAACCATGAATGCCAACATGTACTGTGACATACTGAAGCAGAGCATGATCCCCTCCCTTTGGAGACTGGACCACAGGGCAGTATTCCAACATGATAACGACCCCAAACACACCTCCAAGACGACCACTGATTGCTAAAGAATCTGAGGGTTAAGGTGATGGACGAGCCAAGCATAGTTATTTAAAGACTAAGTGATTCCAATGCAGTTTCTAGCAGGCTATAGCATCTTTCTGAGCTAATTTCCAGAGAGAGAATCACAGTTGTATCCAAATCGCAGTGGAATCGCATTTGAACCTGGATGAAATCGCACTGAACGTGATTGAAATCACACTAAAAACCTGGATTGCTCCCACAAGCAGTTTTGCCCAACACAGTTTAAATGCAAGCACAAGGAAAATAGCATGTTTCCTATTGTTTCAGATTACACTAATGCCCTCCATTGGTTTGCGCCGAAAATAATAGGACATGGTGGATTTTTTCTTCAGTGTATAGTAATAGTATCAATTACAAAAAAAAGAGAAACGGATAATAAAATGCACTAGAGCACCTGCAAAAAATGCATTATGCCCCGTACACACGGTCGGACTTTGTTCGGACATTCCGACAACAAAATCCTAGGATTTTTTCCGATGGATGTTGGCTCAAACTTGTCTTGCATACACACGGTCACACAAAGTTGTCGGAAAATCCGATCGTTCTGAACGCGGTGACGTAAAACACGTACGTCGGGACTATAAACGTGGCAGTGGCCAATAGCTTTCATCTCTTTATTTATTCTGAGCATGCCTGGCACTTTGTCCGTCGGATTTGTGTACACACGATCGGAATTTCCGACAACGGATTTTGTTGTCGGAAAATTTTATCTCCTGCTCTCCAACTTTGTGTGTCGGAAAATCCGATGGAAAATGTCCGATGGAGCCCACACACGGTCGGAATATCCGACAACACGCTCCGATCGGACATTTTCCATCGGAAAATCCGACCGTGTGTACGGGGCATTACAGTGCAACTTAAAAACACGTGACCTCATGCACGGTAACAACCATTACTTAAATTAAAAAAAAGCATGTATTTTTAGGCACACCAGGATGTTCCAGAAGATGCCTTCATTCCTTAGCTCCATAGAAGCATTCAAGCCTGTTACCCTGTTCTACAGAGACGTTTGATGGAAGCCGCCAAGCCTGTTACCCTGTTCAGACAGGGTAACAATGGGAGACAATGTCTCCGCCGGCCGCCATTTTTGAGAAGACCAGAAGTGGAGCTGGGTGGCTACAATAGAAACCGAGCTGCTGCGGCGCCGCCCACACCCGCCCCGCTCTGCCCCACTCCTCTCCACTGCCAGTCTGTTATGGAAAGGGGCGGGGGTGGGCGGTGGTTCTATTGTAACCACGCGGCCGGCGGAGACATAATTTTGTTCCCCCTTTGCCTTCTGTAATGGCGGCGGATTCCCCGCTGGGGACTCCTGATGTGAGGGGGGCTCCACTGGGGACACCTGATGTGAGGGGGGCTCCACTGGGGACACCTGATGTGAGGGGGGGCTCCGCTGGGGACACCTGATGTGAGGGGGGGCTCCGCTGGGGACACCTGATGTGAGGGGGGCTCCGCTGTGGACTCCTGATGTGAGGGGGGCTCCGCTGGGGACTCCTGATGTGAGGGGGGCTCCGCTGGGGACTCCTGATGTGAGGGGGGCTCCGCCGAGGACTCCTGATGTGAGGGGGGGCTCCGCCGAGGACTCCTGATGTGAGGGGGGGCTCCGCCGGGGACTCCTGATGTAAGGGGTGCTCCGCCGGGGACTCCTGATGTAAGGGGTGCTCCGCCGGGGACTCCTGATGTAAGGGGTGCTCCGCCGGGGACTCCTGATGTAAGGGGTGCTCCGCCGGGGACTCCTGATGTAAGGGGTGCTCCGCCGGGGACTCCTGATGTGAGGGGGGGCTCCGCTGGAGACTCCTGATGTAAGGGTGGCTCTGCTGGGGAATCTTGATGTAAGTGGGGGCTCCGCTGGGGACATCTGATGTAAGTGGGGGCTCTGCTGGGGACGTCTGATGTAAGGGGGCTCTGCTGGGGACGTCTGATGTAAGGGGGGCTCCTCTGGGGACGTCTGATGTAAGGGGGGCTCCCCACTGGGAACACCTGATGTAAGGGGGGCTACGCTGGGGACATCTGATGTAAGGAGGGACTCTGCTGGGGGCACCTGATGTAGGACAGACTCTGCTGTGGGCACCTGGTGGCAGGCGACGTGGCAGGTGATACGCTCAGGGATCCCACTGATTCTGGATTATGGTGAGTTGAATGATTTCATTCTATATTACAATGTAATAATAGTAATAATGCGCATCAATCATCCTGACACCACAACAACCATGGTGCTGGGATGATTGAATCGCGAACACCAGGTGTTTGGAGTATCTTTATCTGCTGATTTGTTAAACTCTGGAATACACATTTCTATTGTGTTGTAGCATCTAGGCCTGCTGTCCCTCCATCCCTCTTTCCTTCCTTCTCTCTCCTTCCCTCCTTCTTTCCTTCTTTCTCTCTCCCTCCCTCCCTCTTTTCCCCTTTCTTTCTCCATCTCTCATTCATATCAGACTCTAACCACACCCCCATGTAAACCACGTCCATACAAGCCACGCCCACTATTCACGTAAACCACGCCCATTTTTCTTTTTTTACTATGCCACACCTACAAACGCATGCCCCTCCCCCTAATTATAATAAGACTCCATCTACAGCCAAAAAAAGTGTCCCTATAAATTTTTTTACAATGTTGACAACTATGTGGTGTGTGGTGTGTGTGTGTTGTGTGGTGTGGACTGGCCAGAGAGGGATTACTTTCACACAGTTGGCCAGCTTAAACATGTATTGCAATGCATGTGAACCAAAAATCCCTGTTTTTATGCAAAGTTTGCAAGAAATGTATAAAAATGTATAGCAGTGTGCAGAGGATTGATGCACATGATGGGTTATGGATACAGTATGTGTAAAGCTATTTGGATTTGAACACAGACATATTTCTATTTCTGTTCTACAGAGAAGTTAGATTGATAGAAACCACCAAGCTTATTTACTCTGTTCTACAGAGAATGTATGTTATTCTAAGTGGTCAAAGAAAAAATTGACCATTTATTAAAATGGGGTTGTGAAAAAATAAATAACTAAGGGACAGCCTGGTTAGCTGACCTATCACACATGACCAGCTCTTCTCCAATTACAGAGTAACTCTATGAACTGCCATGCAGCTATTCGCACACCGCACGTTTACCTGTGGATGTCCAAGCCTGGATGTAGCTGACTGCATCAAGACTTGAACATCCATAGGTATATGTTTCCATGGCTAAATGCAAATAGCGATGGCCACTGTCAGCCTGTCATTAGTTAGTTTATAGATACTGACCGTCCGCTGCTTTTTGCATGACCCGGTCATTCCACTGGCAAGAATCTGCTGCTGTAATCTCCAGGATGCAGATATCCTGCCGTGTGAAGGAGGCCTTAAACTCCACATATCTGGTATTACACCAAGTACAGGTTCTCTTTAACCCCTCACTTTAGAGGTACAGTATTATATGTAACAGAACTGCACTGCACTTGTAGGCAGGGCCTAGGCCCAGGGTACCCAATCAGGGAGAGACCACACACACAATTCTTGATGTTATAATTTATCTTGTATATTGTATACAGGTTAATGGTAATGAATAAAGACTTTTTTTATAGGCATTGATATATGGCAATGTAGCAGTTGTTATTTATAACACTTTCAATGTCACCAGGCTTGAGCCTGTATTATTGGAGGAACGGTTTCCACTGGAGGAATGGTGGTTTGCAGTGTACCAGAACGGTACTATAATACTGCTGGGAAGGACCTCACTTTACTGGTCCGAATACTGAGATGTTTCCTCAAGATAGGTGTTGTCTCTGAGCTGACCCTACTCACCAGGAACCTTCCCCACTTTCTGTCACCAGTAGGGTCTCTGTCCCCGACCTACCACTTGTCCAGGAACACCCAAATGGTGCAGGTACCTTATTATATAAGGTCCCACACCCTGATGGCTACCGGAGCTCACAAGAGGTTGCAGCATCCAGTCAGACAGCTGAGAAACTCTTATGCCGCGTACACACGATAGGACATTCCGACAACAAAATTCTGGATTTTTTTCCGACGGATGTTGGCTCAAACTTGTCTTGCATACACTCGGTCACACAAATGTTGTCGGAAATTCCGAACGCGGTGACATACAACACGTACGACGAGCCGAGAAAAATGAAGTTCAATAGCCAGTGCTGCTCTTCTGCTTGATTCCGAGCATGCGTTTAATTTTGTGCATCGGAATTGTGTACACACGATCGGAATTTCCGACAACAAATTTTGTTGTCGGAAAATTTGAGATCCAGCTCTCAAACATTTGTTGTCGGAAATTCCGACAGCAAATGTTCGATGGAACCTACACACGGTCGGAATTTCCGACAACATGCTCACATCGAACATTTGTTATCGGAAATTCCGATCCTGTGTATGCGGCAATAGTGTCCTTAAGAGGACAATTCCCCTAACAGACTCCACTCCATCTGTAATAATGGCACAGGGCCACCTATAGAATGGAGGACCTGCACCAGTCTACGCACTAATCACAGCCCCAGTGTAACCACTGATAGGCTAATACCAACCCATAAATATCTCATAGGCCTCAGAGATCAGATCCAAAGAGGTAGTTATCTGCTGAGCCCATGTTCTTCTTTGGAGCCTAAAGACCATTGGGAGGGAATTTTCATTATTGTATTAGAAAGAAGTTTTTTTCTGCGTCTTGCTATTCAATTCTCTCCAGAATGTAAAGTGGAGCCAGTTTTCTTCAATGTAAGATTTAGAATGAATGTTGAGCACTGCGTACAGAAATCATACATTTTCTTTTTGTCTCCAGGAGTCACACAAATCTGACCGTGAGGTATATCTGTGTAGATGACACCCAGACTGGATTATTTTGTAACATCCCAAATTCCTCTATATATTAAAAGTATTTTCAGTAGTAATCAAAACAATAATTGAAAACTAATTAAGGCCAAATAAAATGGAGTCAAGATTTTGTTTATCTGAATAGTTTTTATGTAACCATGTTGGTAAAAAAAAAATTAATTAAATATACGTTGCTTGAGGCATTGCATAATGCTCTTTGGCAAAATATGGGAATAATAAAGATGTGCTAAATAGCGTTTAGGCTGCATTCACACCTGAGCGTTTCAAAGTTGCACGTTTTTACCGCGATTTTGTATAGGTCACCAATGTAAAAAGCAGAAAAACGCCTGTAATCTGCCTCAAAGAAATTCATGTTCATTTTGAGGTTAAGGAGTTTTGCTTCAGGTGACAAAATGCTCAGATGTGAACAGGTGTCACTGAAATGAATGTGATTTTGCTTGTTGGGCGTTTTTTTAGGCGTTTCTTCTGGCATTTTACAAGCGTTTTATGAGCTGAAAATGCTCAAGTGTGAATGCTGCCTTAGGCTCTTGTACACACCTAGGCATTTTGTTTTCAGGCAGAAAGTCCCACTTTTTTTGCCACGATTTTGTACAGGTCAAAAGATCACCAATGTAAAGAGTAGAAAAAAAGAGCCGATCACCGGCTCACATGTCAGAGACATCAGTCCTGAAGTGGAAGCACAACATCTGCCTCATCAGTGCCACCTAAAAGTGCCACCTAACAGTGCCCACAAGTGCCACCTATCAATGCCAACAAGTGCCACCTATCAATGCCAACAAGTGCCACCTATCAATGCCCACAAGTGCCACCTACCAATGCCCACCTGTAGTGCCAATCAGTGCCACCTGCCAGTGCTGCCCATCACTGCCTCCCATCAGTGCCCATCACTGCCTCCTATCAGTGCCCATCACTGCCACCTATCAGTGCCCATCACTGCTGCCTCATCAGCGTACATCAATGAAGGAGAAAAAATACCCGGTTTAAATTTTTTATAACAAAATATAAAAAAATAAATAATTAAAAAAAAAAAAAATTCAGTTTTTTACATTTTTTTTTAACAAAAAGTAAAAACTGCAGAGGTAATCAAATACCACCAAAAGAAAGCTCTATTTGTGGTGAAAAAATGATAAAAATTTCATTTGGGTACAGTGTTGTATGACCGCGCAATTGTCATTCAAAGTGCGTCAGCGCTGAAAGCTGAAAATTGGTCTGGATAGGAGGAGGGTTTAAGTGCCCTGTAAGCAAGTGGTTAAGGTATATCAACCTATTAGAACAATGATATGGGGATCTGACTTACAGTATCTCACAAAAGTGAGTAAAGCCCTCGCATTTTTGTAAATATTTTATTATATCTTTTCATGTGACAACACTGAAGAAATGACACTTTGCTACAATGTAAACTTGTAAAGTAATGAGTGTACAGCTTGTATAACAGTGTCCACTATTATTTTTCAGCACTGCCTTAACCCTTTTGGGCATGGAGTTCACCAGAGCTTCACAGGTTGCCACTGGAGTCCTCTTCCACTCCTCCATGACGACATCATGGAGCTGGTGGATGTTAGAGACCTTGTGCTCCTCCACCTTCTGTTTGAGGATGCCTCACAGATGCTCAATAGGGTTTAGGTCTAGAGATATGCTCGGCCAGTCCATCACCTTTACCCTCAGCTTCTTTAGCAAGGCAGCGGTTGTCTTGGAGGTGTGTTTGGGGTCGTTATCATGTTAGAATTCTGCCCTGCGGACCAATCTCCGAAGGGAGGGGATCATGCTCTGCTTCATTATGTCACAGTACATGTTGCCATTCATGGTTCCCTCAATGAACTGTAGCTCCCCAGTGCTGGCAGCACTCATGCATCCCCAGACAATGACACTCCCACCACCATGCTTGACTGTAGCTAACAGGACATGGTTCAAGTAATCCATGTCCTTAGTCTGCTTGTCTTCAGCAAACTGTTTGCGGGCTTTCTTATGCATCATCTTTAGAAGAGGCTTCCTTCTGGGATGACAGCCATGCAGACCAATTTGATGCAGTGTGCGGTGTATGGTCTGAGTACTGATAGGCTGACCCCACCCCCCCCCACCCCTTCAACCTTTGCAGCAATGCTTGCAGCACTCATACTTCTACTTCCCAAAGACAACCTCTGGATATGATGCTGAGCACGTGCACTCAACTTCTTTGATCGACCATGGCGAGGCCTGTTCTGAGTGGAGCCTGTCCTGTTAAACAGCTGTATGGTCTTGGCCACTGTGCTGCAGCTCAGTTTCAGGGTCTTGGCAATCTTCTTATAGCCTAGGCCATCTTTATGTAGAGCAACAATTCTTTTTTTCAGATCCTCAGAGAGTTCTTTGCCATGAGCTGCCGTGCTGAACTTCCAGTGACCAGTATGAGAGAGTGAGAGCGATAACACCAAATTTAACACACCTGCTCCCCATTCACACCTGAGACCTTGTAACACTAACGAGTCACATGACAACGGGGAGGGAAAATGGCTAATTGGGCCCAATTTGGACATTTTCACTTAGGGGTGTACTCACTTTTGTTGCCAGCAGTTTAGACACTGATGGCTGTGTGTTAAGTTATTTTGAGGGGACAGCAAATTTACACTGTTATACAAGCTGTACACTCATTACTTTACATTGTAGCAAAGTGTGATTTCTTTAGTGCTGTCACGTGAAAAGATATAATAAAATATTTACAAAAATGTGAGGGGTGTACTCATTTTTGTGAGATACTGTACATCCTTATAGCAAGGTGAAAACAAGGCTTATATCCTTCATGTTCATCCTCTGAAAAAAGGAGATACCCTCAGCTGTTATTGTTCACTGCCACCATCACAGGAGCGAGCTCCCAAATGCTGAGCTCAGAGTTACTGCATCAGGGAAGACAAAGCGCATATGAAGGGGTTTGAATGATAGAAAGAGCTCACTCCTGTGATGATGGAGGTGAACAGTAATGCCTTGTACACACGGTCAGATTTTCCGGACGGAAAAAGTGCGATCGGATTGTGTTGTTGGAAATTCCGACCGTGTGTGGGCTCCATCGGACTTTTTTTTTCCCGACACACAAAGTTTGAGAGCAGGCTATAAAATTTTCCCACAACAAAATCCGATCGCTTAAATTCCGATCGTGTGTACCCAAATCCGACGCACAAAGTGCCACGCGTGCTCAGAATAAATTAAGAGACAAAAGCTATTGGCTATTGCCCCGTTTATAGTGTTTTTTACGTTACCACGTTCAGAACGATCGGATTTTCCGACAACTTTCTGCGACCGTGTGCATGCATGACAAGTTTGAGCCAACATCCGTCAGAAAAAATCCATGGATTTTGTTGTTGGAATGTCCGATCAATGTCCGATCGCGTGTACAGGGCATAAGGGTTTGGATTTTGTTAGCAACGTCCTAGCAACAAGACAGGACAGGATAATGCCATCTCTTGGGAGTTGTTCAGTCAGGTTTCAGGGGGTATGTAAATTGACTACACCTATAGCAACGGCAATGTTCAACTTTGGCCAAAGCCGCAATATTGTTTTTTATCTACAGGGGCCCCTTCATCTGCAAAGGCAGTTTTTTGATAAAGGTGAATTATGCCTTTAACACCTTCCCGCCCGGCCGATAGAAAAATGATGGTGGGGTGAGAGCACTGTAGTTCTGGGAGGACGTCAAGTGACGTCTTCCTGAGAATGTGTCTTGCAGCGGCCCACTCTGTCACCGACTGTTTCCGGTGACTGATCACCGCATCGGCCCGCTGCCAGTGTCATGTGATCGCTGTAACCAATCACAGCAGATCACATGACAGTTGTAAACAATGGATGGCTTCCTTTCATGCCATCCATTGTATGCAATCACAACCCATCTGTACCATGTGAATAAAATTGACCAATCACAGATAATCATAACAAAAGACACTGAATTAAAAAAAAGAAAATCCTGATAACTTCCCCATCATAGCAGTGTTACTATGGTAACACTTTATTGCTCTGGTCACAGTACTTTAGAAAAAAATATTGTGGAAAAAAATGTAATAAAAAAATAAAAAAAACTATTATTCTTTTTTCTATTTATTTTTATACTGTCACCAGTCGGTGTCCCTGATCACCGCCACACCAGTTATATGATGATGCTGTACTGCACTGGTGACAGCATGTAAAAAAAAAATGTGAATTATTATTTTTTTATTTTCAAGAAAATGACAACTCAAAAAAACTTGCCATGCCTCTTAATAAATACCGTGGACTGTCTACTTTCAAAAAAAAAAGGGTCATTTTCCAGCCTCAAGAAATGAGATAGGCCGTCAGTACATCAGGATTGATCAATTTTCTGATACAGTAGATACCATAGTTTGTAGACTCTATAACTTTCCTACAGACTAAATAATATACACTAATTTGGGCTATTTTCACCAAAGAAATGCAACAGAATACATTTTGACCTAAATTTATAAAGATTATTTATTAGCAAAATTTTATAAACAAACAAAGAAAAACAATTTTTTTTTTTCAAAAGTTTGTCATTTTTTGTTCATTTAGCAACAAATAAAATTAAATACCACCAAAAGAAAGCTCTAGTTATGTGAAAAAAAATAATGAAAATGTCATATGAGTACAGTGTTGCATGACCGCGCAACTGTCATTCAAAGTGCTGAAAGCTGAAAATTGGCCTGGGCAGGAAGGGGATAAAGTGTTTGGTATTGAAGTGGTTAATGGCTAGTTTACACTTGCTTCAAAACATGGCTTCGGACACACTTTATTAAAGTGGTGTTCCGGCCGAAATTATACTTTTTAAATAAAAATACCCCTATAATACACAAGCTTAATGTATTCTAGTAAAGTTAGTCTGTAAACTAAGGTCTGTTTTGTTAGTTTATAGCAGTAGTTTGTTATTTTATAAACTTACAGCAGGCCGTGGCCATCTTAAGTGTGGGCATCTGAAGCCAGACTGTATTTCTTCCTGGATCTCATCCTTGCAGATCTCGCACATGCTCAGTGCAGCACAAGCAGTGTAATAGGTTTCAGGTCAGGTTTCCATAGCAACGGCAGAGTCAGAGGAAGTTGCCGCCCCTTCCCAGAAGGCATTGCAAACAGGAAATGATGCGATGGGCCACGGCCAGGGAGGAGGAAGTAAAAAATGAATACAGCAGATATACAGTAGGTGCTGAGAAAAAAAAAATATATATATATATCCAATTCGTTTACAGTGCGCAGTTTAGTGAGGGATGCTGAAGAGTTGTAAAAGTGGGTGGCTCCTGTCACTAAATAAAATGGTTAGCTTACAGTCCTGTTTACACCTTGCTTTTGCTTGGTGCTTCGATGAGGCTTCGGTGGGGCTTCGATGAGGCTTTGGTGGAGCTTCGCTGAGGCTTTGGTGGAGCTTCGCTGAGGCTTTGGTGGAGCTTCGCTGAGGCTTTGGTGGAGCTTCGAAGAGGCTTTGGTGGAGCTTCGCTGAGATTTTGGTGGGGCTTTGTTGGGGCTTTGGTGAGGCTTTGTGGGGCTTTAATGAGGCTTCGGTGGGGCTACAAGTGAGCTTTGCCATAGACTTCTATGTAGGCATTGAAGACACTTGAAGCACCACTAATGCTACAAGGAATATAATTTTCGAAGCAAAGCAAATACAAGGTGTAAACAGGACTGTTAGGGCTAGTTTACACTTGCTTCAAAACATGGCTTCGGACAGGCTTTGTTAAAGCTCTCTGAACACCAGTCAAAACCCTTGTCACTAAATAAAATGGTTAGCTTGCAGTCCTGTTTACACCTTGCTTTTGCTTGGTGCTTCGATGAGGCTTTGCTGAGGCTTTGGTGGAGCTTCGATGGGGCTTTGGTGGACCTTCAAGGGGGCTTCAATGAGCCTTTGGTGGTGCTTTGTTGGGCTTCGGTGAGGCTTCGATAAAGCTTCGGTGGGGCTTCAAGCGAGCTTTGCCATAGACTTCTATGGAGGCTTTCAAGACGCTTTGAAGCACCACTAATCCTACATGGGGTATAATTTTTGAAGCAAAACCAAAGCAAAGCAAAAGCAGGGTATAAACAGGAATGTTAGGGCTACTTTACACTTGCTTCAAAACATGGCTTCGGACAGGCTTTGTTAAAGCTCTCTGAAAACCAGTCAAAGCCCCTGTCACTAAATAAAATGGTTAGCTTACAGTCTTGTTTACACCTTGCTTTTGCTTGGTGCTTCGATGAGGCTTTGCTGAGGCTTCGGTGGGGCTTCGATGAGGCTTTGGTGGCGCTTCGGTGGGGCTTCAAGCAAGCTTTGCCATAGACTTCTATGAAGCCTTTGAAGACGCTTTGAAGCACCACTAAAGCTACATGGGGTTTAATTTTTTTAAGTGAAGCCAAAGCAAAGCAGAAGCAGAAGGTGTAAACAGGACTGTAAGCCAACCATTTTATTTAGTGACAGGGGCTTTGACTAGCTTTCAGAGAGCTTTAACAAAGCCTCAAAGCTTGTTTTGAAGCAAGTGTAAACTAGCCGTTAATGTGTGTTGAAGCCAAAACAAATGTAAATGAGCCCTAAGAGGGAATTTGTTAATTCCATATCAGCAGGTTAGAATAGCCAGTTAGGAGTTAATGCCTTTTCCGGTTCTTTGGTCTTTTGAAGTTCTTCTCTGGGTTCGGCCCACTAATCCTGTGTTATATAAAAGGGACAGTGGTCCGGTACAGAGAGTTTGTTGCGGGAGGCCCCCGAGAGAGATCCAGAGAAGAGGCTACAAGAAGTCCTGGGCCTGCATCATATCCGAAGCCTGTAAAGGAATAAGACAGAGAACAATACCTGCAAGGAGCAGAAGGAAGTCGCTTATCACTGCCTGGATGTAAAGTCATCAGAATCTGAGGTTCCCCTCAAAAGACACCAGCTCTGGAAGAATGCCTCTGTTCGACTCTGTGCTACACGATCACTACCTTTGCAGGTATGTTGGGGCAGCCCACAGCCTGTAGTTAGAGTTAGGGAAGAATTATGCCTTTTAATGTTGGACTCTGTAATTGCGTTTGCACTTTTCTAAGTAAAGCATTTGAAACATTGTCCCTGCCTGGTCTGAAATTACTAAAAGGGGTGTAATGCAAGTAACAGGCACACAGTCTACCACGTGGGTCTTAAACACAATGGGGTATAAAGACATCGGTATGGATTGTAGTAGTGGGAAAACACAAGTGGTTACCTAGAGTAATGCAAGTTTTATAGCAGCCTGTCGATTGTGCGTACCTGTTGCAGGTGGAACAGCCTCTAGCAGAGAGGGAGATCTTGTTGGCACTTCTTCTGCCAGTGGTCTGTCTCCCATAGCAATGGGAGTGGATTTGCACTGCATAGTCTCCCATCCTAAAGAGAGGTACGGAAGTTCAAGAGTTAAGTTAAGTGCACATGTGGAGCCCACGCAGGGTGCTCAGTGGGGCCCATTCCGCTACTGGGGAATGGTAGTGGAAAACGCTGGATAGGTAGATGTGGACAAGGCTCAGCATGTCCGTCCCTCCTAAATGCCAATTACAGAGATGTACATTGTCAGAGGGACCCAAGAGTTAACTGGTTAACAGTTACAGTGCAAGTGTACACGTCATATGTTCATCTCTAAGAGTAAAGGCCCACCTTAAGGTCAAGTATTTCCCCACGGCAGCCTCAGCCCTACTATCCCAGGGCATTGATGAAAATGGCACAAACCAAAGGTACCCCCAGGTGTAGTAAAGTGGCCCTATACAAGGTGCCTAGTGTAACCCAGAAGAACCCACCCTGGGGTAGGCCTCTCATGTGATCCTTGCTTTGTGCCAAACAAGGAGGGAAACATGGAGGACATGACAAAGAACTATTGGATTGTAGAGGCCAAGCTGCCTGACACTGTAAAAAAAATTTTCCCCTCTGTTTTCACTTGGTGATCTGGCCAGTAAATCACCTGCCATACTAGAGTGCCCCCACTATGGATGAAGGAGCACAGGGGACACCTTTGGAAAGCAACATTGTCAGTTCAAGTTGAGGGAGTGTTAGATGGACTAGCAGATTTAGATACACTAATAAACTGAAGCCAAACTCCAACTTATTAGCAGTTACAGCAAACAGTTGACAGCTCTTAATTGTCCAGTAGTACATCTTGGCTCAACCTGATCATCTGGGAACAATATCAGTAGAATGAGCAGGCTATATTATTAAAATAAAATTGTAAACACTTGAAAAGATTACATTGCACCAATTACAACTTAAAGCAGACCTTTTCCCCCTTGGTTTCCACAGAGCAGCCTGATCCTCCTCTTCTGGGGTCCCCCACTGATGCTCCTGGCTCCATAGCAAGCCGCTTGGACCACTTAGTGGATCAAAGGATGGAGTGCCCTACATATTTGGAGAGGAAAAAAGGAACTTACTTTATGTCAGGAAAGGTGGGGGGATAAGTGCACTTACCCTATAGATCCTGGATGCCCAACCTGTGGTCCTCTGGTGCCTATTGTGCGCCCTTTTGGATGTAACAGCCAATAGGGTGAGCATGTAAAGGGGCCTTAATGGCAGTAAGTTACAGAAGTCTCCACTAACATGTCTCCAGTCTCCAACCATACCACCACAATTTACTTGGTCTCTGACCATCTCAAAAAGTATGTTCACAGGCTCGGAAATCTCCTGTAGCATGATTTACAGTATGCAGAATATTATGCGATGTCCCCTGGGGTAGTCAAGGCCACAGTTGAGGTCCTCTATATCTATGGGTTGGCCATCACTGCTATAGGTGATAGAAATTCAAAAAAATAAAAAACAAAACACTCACAATGAGTACTACTGTTATGCACTGAAACAAAAGTGAGACAAAGTGAATGTTCCCTATCATTTCAATAGCTGTGAAAATTGTTGAACAAACACTAGGTTAATCATTTTAGGCACACTTTATTTAGCAAAACTTGTTTATTCAGTGGCTGAATAAAATATTCATAGGAAGAGAAGCCATGAAAGTAAAACAATATGCAGTGTAAATAATTATAGTTAAAATAACAGATACATTCCCTTGGTGCTGAATCCTTAAATCAACACAGTTGTCTCTGGCAGGCTAGATTAAATTTACAGTAGAGTAGGGAGGCAAAATGGCGGCTGCCCTCTAGCACAGAGCAATGTACCATGGTCCAGGGCCGTGCCAGAACACAAAGAACTCCACCTCTTCTCCAGTTTGAGAAGTCATTTGGGGTGAGTGTTTGGCAATGGCAACAGACAAAATAAAGCAAAACTTGCAAGCATGGCCCATCGACGGTACTTGAGGACTTAGGTTGAGAACAACTGAGCTGCATGGAGCAAGAAGGATGCATGGCTGACTACATCTGCATGCTGGTGGGGTATCTGGCTCCTATGCCCAGGGCTGTCTTTAACGCAGGGCAAATAGAGCAGCTGCTTTGGGCCCTGTCATTGTTGTGGGGACCAAAGCAGCTGCCTCATACTTGCCAACTATCCCAGTTTAAATTCCCTCATCTCTTGAAGGTTTTGGTCCCGTGCTGTGTCCTTATATCTCAATGCGAAGTTCTGTTACTAATGCTGCCCAGCTCTTCCGTATTGTTGTGTACAGATGACTCCCCTGCAGACCCTGTGTTTACATGTAAACACCGGCATTGATATGTAAATAGCAGCGGCATTCATACGTAAATAGCGGCAGGCTGGAAGCATTCATATATAAATAGAGGCGATATTCATATGTATATCATACTCCCCTGAGGTCATATCCATATCTTATGGAGGTAAGGGAGGTGGGTTCAAAGATGAGCAGAGGAGGCAGGTAGCGTTAAAGGGGAGGGGGATTGTAGTAGAGAGGATGGGGGAGGTTTGGGGTGCAGGAGTTGGCTTGGGTTTTAGGATGCAAAGGTCTACTGACAGGGTGGATAAAGATGTACAGTGTCGTGCAAAAGTATTCACCTCCTTGGCATTTTTCATGTTTTGTTGCCTTACAACCAGGAATTAACATGGATTATTTGAGGATTTGCATCATTTAATTTACAGAACATGCTCAAAACTTTGAAGATGTTGTTTTTTTTTTTTTTTTTTTTTGTGAAGCAAACAACAAATAGGACAAAAAAAACAGAAAAAGTCAATGTGCATAACTATTCACCCCCCAAAAGTCAATACTCTTTAGAGCCACATTTGTGGCTATCACAGCACCAAGTCTCTATGAGCTTGCCACATCTTACCACTGGGATTTTTGCCCATTCCTCCTTGCAAAATTGCTCCAGCTCGCTCAGGTTGGATGGTCTGCGCTTGTGAACAGCAATCTTTAAGTCTGGCCACAGATTTTCTATTGGATTGAGGTCTGGGCTTTGACTAGGCCATTTCAACACATCCACATGTTTTCCTTTAAACCACTCAAGTGTTGCTTTAGCAGTGTGTTTGGGGTCATTGTCCTGCTGGAAGGTGAACCTCCGTCCTAGCCTCAAATCACACACAGAGCGGTACAGGTTTTGCTCAAGAATATCCCTGTATTTAGCACCATCCATCTTTACCTCAACTCTGACCAGTTTCCCAGTCCCGACTGCTGAAAAACATCCCCACAGCATGATGCTGACACCACCATGTTTCACTGTGGGGATAGTGTTCTTTGGGTGATGTGATGCGTTGGGTTTGCGCCAGACATAGTGTTTTCTTTGATGGCCAAAAAGTTCAATTTTAGCCTTATTAGACCAGAGCACCTTCCTCCATACATTTTGGAAGTCTCCCACATGCCTTTTCGCAAACTCAAAAAGTGCTATTTTGTTTTTTGCTGAAAGTAATGGCTTTCTTCTGGCCACTCTGCCATAAAGCCCAACTCTATGGAGTATATGGATTATTGTCGTCCTATGTACAGATACTCCAAGTCTCTGCTGTGGAACTTCTGCAGCTCCTCCAGGGTTACCTTAGGTCTCTGTGCTGCCTCTCTGATTAATGCCCTCCTTGCCCGCTCCGTGAGTTTTGGTGTGCGGCCGTCTCTTGGCAGGTTTGCTGTTGTGCCATGTTCTTTCCATTTGGTTATGATAGATTTGATGTTGCTTCTAGAGATCATCAAAGATTTGGACATTTTTTTTATA
Source organism: Aquarana catesbeiana (assembly GCF_042186555.1). Classification (NCBI taxonomy): domain Eukaryota; kingdom Metazoa; phylum Chordata; class Amphibia; order Anura; family Ranidae; genus Aquarana; species Aquarana catesbeiana. The sequence continues at coordinate 95,784,565 of NC_133330.1, forward strand.
ACCTAAACTCTGATTTATACTTCTCAACAACATTGTCCCTTACTTGTTTGAAGAGTTCCTTGGTCTTCGTGGCAGTGTTTGTTTAGTGGTGCCTCTTGCAACCTTTGGTACGTACCATGAGGTCCTACGTCAAGGATACTCGGGATGTTATCAATCTCCTCTCGAACCATACACCGAAGGAAGGGACGATATTGGTGACGGCCGACGTCACCTCTTTATATACGGTCATCCCCCACCAATTGGGTCTGGAGGCCATATCGGACCATCTTCACCGACTGTCCAATCTTCCTGAGGAACAAATTCAATTTATTATGTCTTTGTTGGAGTTTGCAGCGACGCATAACTTTTTTTGGTTTGACGGGAATTATTACCGTCAGGACAGGGGGGTTGCAATGGGGGCTAAATACGCCCCTAGCCTGGCGAATCTTTTCATGGCCAGGTGGGAGGAGGATGTCGTCTATGCCCAACCAAGGCCCCAGGTGGCCTTGTGGGTCCGCTACATAGACGACATCCTCCTCCTGTGGGATGGTACAGTCTCTGATCTGTCTGAGTACATGTGCTTCCTTAACAACAATTACAGGGGCATCCAGCTTAACTATGAAGCTAGTTCGGAACAGATCAACTTTTTAGATCTTACTATTTCCATTTATAACAATCAGTTTGTCACCTCTACGTATTTTAAACCCACCGATAGGAACTCCTTTATCCCCCATGACAGCTGTCATCACGCCTCATGGCTCAAATCTGTGCCTAAGAGTCAATTTCTCCGACTAAAACGGAACTGTACAGATGTTGTCACCTTTCGGAATCAAGCACAGATTTTGACCCAGAGGTTTGTTGCCAAGGGCTACTCCCCAGACTTTGTGGCCAGCACGTTGAACCAGGTCGAAAAAGTGGACCGCAAAGATCTGCTTGTTGAGCGAGCTAAGGATCCGATCGATGCTTCATTTTGTTGCCCCTTTGTCACCGACTTTACTTGCCAACACTCTAAAGTCAAACGTATTATAAATAAGTATTGGCATATCCTTAAAAATGATAGGGTGCTGGCATCTATTTTGCCAGTTAAACCACAAGTAGTGTTCAGGGGAGCACCATCACTTAAAGATAAAGTGGCACCCAACATATTTGACCCTCCTATTTCACGACCCAGTTTCTTTTCGGAGCTGACAGGATATTTCCAGTGTAGGTGTCAGGTTTGTTCATTAAATGGTTGTAGAAGATCTTTGAACTTTACTTCTACTTGCACACGTAAATCCTTCACCATTGAGCCCTTTATCACATGCTCCACCACGGGGGTCGTCTACTTACTGCAGTGCCCTTGTGGCCTGCAGTATGTGGGCCGAACGAAAAGACCCCTACAGGTGAGACTAAATGAACACATCAATAATATCAGGAGAGGATTCACGAAACATTCTGTATCGAAACATTACCTATTAGCCCATGGCAGAGACCCCACAGGCACTATTTTTCTCGGGATAGACAAATTCAAGCCCCACTGGAGGGGTAGCGTCTTGGTCCGTAGTATTTCCAGATTAGAGATGGCTTGGGTCCATAAATTGAAGACCTATACCCCCTTTGGCCTTAATATTGATGTCGATGTTAACTCTTTATAGACAATTCTTAGGGAGTGGGGGTTAATTACGTTACCATCCAGCTTCTTTTTACATTTTTTATTTTATTTTATTTTTATTTTATATATTTTTTAGAATTATACATCATATGTGAGGATATTATTTGTATTCATTTGTATTTATGGTATATATAGACGTTTTATGAATTTTTGTACTTGGAGTGCCCTCTCATTTCAGGGAAACGGTACCTTACCTTTTTAATTCCTTATTCCAATATTTCCTATTTATTTTTACCTGTGTTTTCGTGTTTGGTGACCCCTGGTATTCTTGATGATCGAACTTTATCATTTTTTTAACATATATTATTTATTTAATTTTTTTAATTTTTTTTTTTTTCTGTATTCAATAAACTTTTTAATTTTTAATTAACTTTTTATTATTTATTATTTTTTATTTTTTTTTTTTATTTATTTTTTTTATATTTATTTTTATTTTTATTCCCCCATGACGTCATAATCATCCCTGGATTAGACTCAGATTTTCTGAGCTTTTGAATTAAGCCTTACCAGGATCATTCAGGGTGTGCACACATGACTTTACTGTAGAACTATGCGTGTGTGATACTTATAATTTTATTTATTTATTTTTTCAAATAAAAATAATTTATCATTGGACTGCATGGAGATTCCATTAGCAGTCTTGTGATTTTTTAGTTATATGTGTTGGATATGATAGGCTTGATAGGGATTATCCATACACTGTCTTTTTGCCCTGAATATTTATTACAGAGGTAACGCTTTGTATGTGTCCATACTGTCTCCTTCAAACAAGATGGCGCTCCAATTCCTCTCACAGAGATAATGTTTTGTATTTGCCCATACTGTTTCCCTCAAGCAAGATGGTGCTTTAATTCCTTCTATAGTAATGAGATGTTGTTGGTGTGTCTATTTAAGCGGTGCGTCGGGACGTTGCTCGGATCCCGTGACCACGTCCTGTTGTGACAAAACGACGTAGGGAGGAGGAGCTACGTCCCGACGACACCGCTATTCGTATACCCGGAAGACACGGGTTGTCTTGGAGCCGGCCGGCTTGCATACACGCTTTTATATACAACTGTTTTTGCAATCCATACCTTTTATATTTCAATAAAACGTTAGATTTTATGCTATGTGGAGCTTTTTTCTCTTTTATGGGGATACATCTTACATACTGAGGTGTGACTGGCGGAGGGAGTCCCTGGATTCGGATGACAACAAGTGCCTGTTGTACAGATCCCTGGCTGGGGTTGCAGCCATCCGCCCTTTAGGTCTCCCATAATTAAGAGACCAACTCTTTCTGGTAAGAGGCAGCAGTTTTTGATTGGTGGAGGTTTGTCTACGCACCTTATTCACTGCAGCAAGTTTTGGTTCCATATTCACTCAGCACTTGGGGACACTTATTACTCTGATTTGTATGTGTGCTACTAAGCATGTACGGACTTTAATCACTGCTGTTTTTGTACAGCTATGGACTTTCTTTTCTTTTTTTTGAATTTATAAGCTTAGTCAATTTATGCACTGAATATTACTTTTTAGTTTTGTGACACGTTTTTTCTAGACACTTATCTGTCACATTGTCATATTTTGCCTTAGTGTTTTTAGGCATTCACTTGTTATTTGTATTAAGTTACTTATATATATAGCAATATTTGTGTTCTATATGTTCAATCCTTTATGGTGCATTTACACACTGACTAGCATTTCCTTAGTGACCACTATTCAGCCTCATATCCTTTGAGGCCTTTAGGCACTTGCCTGTTGCCACTTTCATTTTATTTTTTTAGTGCGACTTTTTGAACTTTATTAGATTATATGGTTTACTACTTTTTAGTCGCAGCTCATGTAAGTTGAATGAGTGTTAGCGCAGTATTTATTTTATATATATATATATTTATTTATTTATATATTGCTTAGGTGTAACAGCCTCTGGGGCCTTTCAAAAAGGTGTGTATATGTAATGACAGATCATGTGACACTTAGATTGCACACAGGTGGACATCATTTCACTAATTATGTGACTTCTGAGGGTAATTGGTTGCACCAGAGCTTTTTATGGGCTTCGTAACAAATGGGGTGAATACATACGCACATGCCAATTATCAGTTTTTCATTTCTGAAAAATAGTTTTATGCACGTTTTTCTAATTTTACTTCACCAACTTAGACTATTGTGTTCTGATCCATCATATATAATTCAGATTAAAAAAACATTGAACTAAAAGCCGTAATGTAACAAAAAAATAGGTAAAAATCCAAGGTGGGTAGATCCCAAACCCTTTTACAAAATCACATGGTGCCAAGGCACATGTCAGCAGATGCATGAAGGTGTCATTAACAATTAATGGCACTGCTGTGTATCTGCTAAAGGGCAGCACGTTTCTGTGGTGTCAGGAAAGTGATTTTGCATGAGTTCCCAACACACAAATGTGAACGCAGGCTAAATGTCTCAGTTACATTGGTGGTCAGTGTAAATCTTCTCATTACATTGGTGCTTGGTGTAGAATTCTTTCATTCACACTAGTGGCCAGTGTGAATGTCCCCCGTACATTGGTGGTCAGTGTAAATCCCTCCTTACAATGGTGGTTACTGTGAATTCTTCTATTACATTAGTGATCAGTGTAAACCCCTATTAAATGGGTGGCCAGTGTTGAAACTCCTCTTTATATTGGTAGTCGGTAAAAAAAATCAGCATTGCCATTGATCACACCCTCCCCTCCCCTCCCCCCAGCACTGCCACTGATCCCAGGAGTCCTAGGATCCCTAGGAGTTGTCTGTCTATTAATGGGTCCCCTCACCTCCCCAGTCCATGGTGTGCAGGCAGTAAGGAGATGATGTGCAGTAACCTCTAGCAACCAATCGGTGAGCAGTATTGATGTACAGTAATCTCTAGCAACCAATCAACAAGCAGAAATCATGTGCTGTAACCTCTAGCAACTAATCAGTGAGCCGTAATGTGTACTGTAACCTCTAGCAACCAGTCAGTGAGCGGTAATGATACACTGTAACCTCTGGCAACAAATTGCAATTGCAGCCTGATCTGATTCAGTAAACAGATTTTGAGTCTAGCTGCTATTTATTGTATTACTCAGAGCAGGCGGAGAGGAAAACTGCATGGAAGGGGTGGGCCCAAGAAAACTTTTGCACAGGGTCCAATCAACATTAAAGATGGCCCTGCCTATGCCTCATCTGCATTAGGGTCCTTTCAACCTAGTATACACCATATATGGGCACTAACTCCACCCATTACATCACTACAGCGAGGCTTTGTCTAAAAAGGACCTAACACCCAATTACATTATCCACTGTTACCACACACTATTTTGGGACAGAGCCAGTTAGCAGCAGACTAGCTAACTACACTTGCTTACATGATGCTTATCTGATACTGACTCCAGCCTGCTTTCTGACTGTGCTCCTGCCTTCTGATTTGGTACCTCTGCTGCCTGGTTGTTACTGACTATAACTTGTCTTAATTACTGATTTACTTCCTACAACTGTTAGTTCCTGTCCTCCACCTATGTGCCACAGTTCTGCACAAGTTCTAGTCGGAGTATCCAGACTGCCCGCTTGTCTGCTCGGCCTCTAACAGGCACACGACGTTGTAAGGGCTCATTTACACGTGAGGTCAGGGGGTGGTAAAACCAGGGAGGTGGAACCTTGGTTTTACCGCTCCCAGACTGCTCGCATGAACACTAAAGATAGAGCCACTCACAGCTGTACACATACTGCTTTGTTTCGCGGTTGCAGCAAAACAAACAGCACGAGTATTGCAGTTCTATGGGGATGCCCTGGATCTGCACGGCACCCATGTGAAAAGCAAGCGATTGCGGCATTGTAGTAAGGCAATTAAACTCAGGCCTGTCAAACGCCACTGAAAAGCAATTTGTGCTCAGATGTGCCTTCTGCCATTGGAAACTAGCCCTAATTCTACGAACATGTTTCTAGTTGTTTCACTATGGTTCTGGTTCTGTCTCTGCATAAACAATCTGGTCTGGAACACCTGGGGGTATGATGATGAGGGTTCTATCCACTGACCTCCTATACTGGGAAAGGGGAGGGTTTAACCTCACTGACCCCCAAGACTAGGAAAAGGGGAGTCATTTCAACCCAACTATCAACTGCAATAAAACATGCAAAAAGGGTAGAGATATACAGGTATGGCACAGTAAAGACTGGTAAGCAAATCATTCATTTGGATCCTCCTTGCAGCTGTGGTTGTGAAAGTCTCCCGATGCCCACTCTCCCCTTCCTATCCCCTCCTCCATTAAGATAACTCATTGTATCGTTTTCACAGAATGCAACACGTTCTGTGAGTGAAGGAAGGGATCCTGCCATGTATCCATCCCTCCCCCATTCACAGAATGTATTCCGTAAAATCAATACAGGAGTTTTGCCACAAATGTATAGTTCCGACTTGCTCTCCTCTGAGGTTGCAGCTTAGCAGTTTTGTCTACCAGCAATAGATTTCTCAAATGGGAGGCTACACTAAGCTATATTCCCTAACCGCTACAAAGGTGAGCATTACAGTACATGGTTTTTGATACAACGTTGATTGATTTTTGATATAAACAAGATGCAATGTCCAGTACGTAATCAGTCCAAACACTGAAATTTTTTTAGACGTGGTATCACCATAAGGCAGAGTAGCAGAATGTGTTTTGGACTGTAGTTCTAAAGCCGGCTGGTTAAACGAAAAAACTGTCAGCTCCGATTGGAGCTGGCTGGAATTGGCTGTACTAAACAACCTGACATTAGTACAGCGATCTCCCCACTGAGCTGTTGTGTTCTGACAGGGGGACGGCCTCCCGCCAAAACACTCCAATCAGCGCTCTCTGCCATTGGCTGAGGGCGCCAATCGGCGGTTGGCCGGCTGCTAGTTTCCCAGCAAACGGCCAGCTTCTGTCGGACAGACATACACACGGGCCAAATGTCGGATGTTTTCCTTTTTTAACCAGGTGCTGTCTCCTGACATTGAGCCCGTGTGTACCCAGCTTAAGTATACCTATGCTGTGTGTGAGAAATATCTCATTAAATGTCCAGTCATGTGTAAAAAAATTACACTTTTTTAAGCATTTTCTGAAAATTAGTGGAAATATTCATAACACTCACTATGCCTCTTATAAAATACCTTTGGGTGTCTACTTTCCAAAATGGAGTTGTTTTGTGGAGGTTTCTCCTTTCCTGGCACTTCAGGGCCTCAATAACTGATAGATAGGAAATTAGATGTATAATTTATGCTCCTTGAAAGCCAGAAGAAGCTTCATTGGCTATTGAGCCCCTCTATGTGGCTAGGCTGCAAAAACAAAATCCCATGCGTTGTATCCCCATCTTTAGGAGGAGTAGAAGAATGTGTTTTGGTGTGTAATTTTACAGTATCTCACAAAAGTGAGTACACCCCTCACATTTCTGTAAATATTTTATTATATCTTTTCATGTGACAACACTGAAGAAATGACACTTTGCTACAATGTAAAGTAGTGAGTGTACAGCGTGTATAACAGTGTAAATTTGATGTCCCCTCAAAATAACAACACACAGCCATTACATTTTAAAGCGCTGGCAACAAAAGTGAGTACACCCCTAAGTGAAAATGTCCAAATTGGGTCCAAAGTGTCAATATATTGTGTGGCTATAATTTTCTAGCACTGCCTTAAACCCCTTGGGCATGGAGTTCACCAAAGCTTCACAGGCCACTGGAGTCCTCTTCCACTCCTCCATGATGACATCACAGAGCTGGTGGATGTTATAGACCTTGCGCTCCTCCACCCTCCATTTGAGGATGCCCCACGGATGCTCAATAGGGTTTAGGTCTGGAGCCATGCTTGGTCAGTCCATCACCCTTACCCTCAGCTTCTTTAACAAGGCAGTGGTCATCTTGGAGATGTGTTTTGGGAATACTGCCCTTCGGCCTAGTCTCTGAAGGGAGGAGATCATGCTCTGCTTCAGTATGTCACAGTACATGTTGGTATTCATGGATCCCGCAATGATCTGTAGCTCCCCAGTGCTGGCAGCACTCGTACAGCCCCAGACCATGACACTCCCACCACCATGCTTGACTGTAGGCAAGACACACTTGTCTTTGTACTCCTCACCTGGTTGCCACCACACACACTTGACACCATCTGAACCAAATAAGTTTATCTTGGTTTCATCAGACCACAGGACACGATTCCAGTAATCCATGTCCTTAGTCTGCTTGTCTTCAGCAAACTGTTTGTGGGCTTTCTTGTGCCTCATCTTTAGAAGAGGCTTCCTTCTAGGACGACAGCCATGCAGACCAATTTGATGCAGTGTGCGGCGTTTGGTCTGAGCACTAACAGGCTGACCCCCACCCCTTCAACCTCTACAACAATGCTGGCAGCACGCATACGTCTATTTCCCAAAGGCAACCTCTGGATATGACGCTGAGCATGTGCACTTAACTTATTTGGTCAACCATGGCGAGGCCTGTTCTGTGTGGAACCTGTCCTGTCACCGTTGTATGGTCTTGGACACTGTGCTGCAGGTCAATTTCAGGGCCTTGGCAATCTTATCATTGGTGTCCATGAGAGGAACAGTGCCCCATCATTAGTGTCCAAGAGAGCAATAGTGCTCTATCATTGCTGTCAGTGGGAGGAATAGTACCCCATTATTGGTTTCAGTGGGAGGAACAGTGCCCCACTGTTGGTGTCAGTGGGAAAAATAATGCCCCATCATTCGTGTCAGTGGGAGAAATAGTGCTGGTGTCAGTAACTGCAATTATGCCCCATTGTTAATATCAGTGGGAGGAATAATGCCCCAGGGGCCGGATAAAAAGCAAGCAGCCACTGGCCCCCAGTCTGCAATTTGGAGACCACTGCACTGGCATCACACAAAACACACCTAAAAAAAAAAAAAAAGAAAAAAATAGCACTTATTCAAAAAAGAAGATTACAGGTTCAAAGGAATTCAATTTCACATTTGAAATGTGCAATGAACTAATGATCTGTAAATTTCATTACTGAACTTAGAAACACTCCCATTAGATGCACCATGGGGGGATGTTTTGCTGCAAGTTGAATCTTCAGTCTAGCTTTCATTTCACACACCCAATCATGTTCTAGGCTATTTGCTAAAATCATCAGCTCCATCTAGTGGTCATAATGTAGTATTTTCCCGGTTCACACATTTGTCCTGGAGAGAAAAAAGCCTTATAAAATTAAATAAAATGTTGCCCCTATTCGCACGGAACATATGTACATGCAGTTTCACAGGACAAATAGCCATGCAATGTTTTTATATGAATATCCCAAAGTGTAGGCTTGGATAAAAACTAACTCTTAAAAAAAAAAAAAAACATTTACCGTGTAAGCCAAATGTACACGGACCGGCCACTTTATTAGGTACACCTTCCTAGCACCGGGTTGGACCCACTTTTGCCTTCAGAACTGCCTTAATTTTTTGTGGCATAGATTCAACAATGTGCTGGAAACATTCCTCTGAGATTTTGGTCCATATTGATATGATAGCATCACGCATTTGCTGCAGATTTATCGGCTGCACATCCATGATGCGAATCTCCCATTCCACCACATCCCAAAAGGTGCTCTACTGGATTGAGATCTTGTGACTGTGGAGGCCATTGGAGTACAGTGAACTCATTGGGGTTGATTTACTAAAACTGGAGAGTGCAGAATCCAGTGCAGCTGTGCATGGTAGCCAATCATCTTCTAATGTCAGCTTGTTCAATTAGGCTTTGACAAAAAAAACCTGGAAACTGATTGGTTTCCATGCAGAGCTGCAACAGATTTTGCACTCTCCAGTTTTAGTAAATCAACCCCACTGTCATGTTCGAGAAACCAATTTGAGCTTTGTGGCATGGTGCATTATCCTGCTGGAAGGAGCCATCAGAAGATGGTTACACTGTACTCATAAATGGATGGACATGGTCAGCAACAATACTCAGGTAGGCCGTGGCATTTAAACGATGCTCAAGGGGCCCAAAGTGTGAAAGAAAATATCCCTCACACCATTACATCAAGAGCATGAACCATTGATACAAGGCAGGATGGATCCATGCTTTCATGGCATTTATGCCAAATTCGGAACCTACCATCTGAATGTCACAGCTTAAATCAAGACTCATCAGACCAGGCAATGTTTTTCCAATCTTCTATTGTTCAATTTTGGTGAGCCTGTGAGAATTACTGTTCTTAGCTGACAGGAGTGGCACCCGGTGTGGTCCTCTGCTGCTGTAGCCCATCCACTTCAAGGTTCAATGTGTTGTGCATTCAGAGATGGTATTCTGCATACCCTGGTTGTAACAAGTGGTTATTTGAGTTACTCGGACATCAACAAGACATTTTTGTCCACACAACTGTTGCTACTGGATATTTTCTCTTTTTCAGACCAGTCTCTGTAAACCCTAGAGATGATTGTGCGTGAAATCAGCAGTTTTAGAAATACTCTCCATTCTGATGCTCAGTTTGAACTTCGAAGTCTTCGCCTCTAGATGCCTAAATGCATTGAGTTGCTGCCATGTGATTGGCTAATTAGCAGTTTGTGTTACCAAGCAATTGAATAGGTGTACTGGCGAGTGTATATGCTAGATGCCAACCCAGATGTCAGTTGGATGCACAATTTTAACAGAGCTGCCATTGTTACAATTTCCTTTTGTAAAGCAGAGTTGTCTGGCTGTTATATTCATCCAAAGGCTCCAATATTGTGTCACTAACCAGGAAAAAGTATGCAGATCAGGAGTTCTGTTTTACAGGTCAAAATTCAAAAAGTATGGCAGTCAGAAATGGTCAAACAACAAATCATTTTGGGAGTAGGTCAGCAACAGCAGCCTCTGTATTCCTCTCAGTACAGACATCCTTCAGCAAAATTAATACATTCAGTAATACAGTTTTCGACTGTACAGCTGAAAATGACAGAAAAATCTGTCTGGTGCTGACCTACTGACATTAGGAAGGCATGGTGGGCTTTCAAATTGATATCACATTAGGTGTTTCTTAATTTTTAACATCAGCAACCTTAAATACATTTAATACACCTATCAGCCATAACATTATGATGATCCACCCAATATTGAGTAGGTCCCCCTTTTGCTTCCAAAAGAGCCCCTCACTAAACCTCTGAAGGTATGTTGTGGTATCTGGCACCAAGCCAGCAGCAGCAGATCCTTTATGTCCTGTAAGTAGCAAGGTGGGGCCTTCCATGGATTTGACTTGTTTTTCCAGCACATTCCACAGATGTTCGATGGTTTGAGATCTGGAAAATTTGGAGGCCAAACCAACACAGCAAAGTCATTTTTGTGTTCCTCAAACCCTTCATGCAGTATGGCAGGGCACATTATCCTGCTGAAAGAGACCACTGCCATCACAGAATACGGTTTCCATGAAGGGGTGCACTTGGTCAGTGACAATGTTTATGTAGGTAGCACATGTCAAATTAACTTCCACATGAATGGCAGCACATTGCCCAAAGCATCACGCTGCCTCCACCAGCTTGCCTTCTTCCTGTACTGCATCCTGGTGCCATCTCTTCCCCAGGTAAGCGATGCACATGCACCCAGTCATCCACATGTTGCAAAAGAAAATGTGATTCATCAGGCCAGGCCACTTTCTTCTATTGCTCCGTGGTCTAGTTCTGATGCTCACATATGTAAAAAGAGTGCAGCGCTAAAATATATATATATTTATATTTTCTCATGCAAATGCAAACAAATATACTAATTCATGTATAATGACTGTGAATAAAGTCTGAAGACACATATGCAAAATTACATCACATGTGAATAAAGTGCAATAGTGCAATCAAAAAATGAATATAGAGCTGGATTCCATCAAAGAAAGTCCCATGGGAGAAAAGAGTGTTTGGAAATGGCGATCATACACCTGACGGCATGACATCCATCACCATAATCAGAAATGGAGGCTTACCGGAAAGCCATAAGGTGTATGATCGTCATTTCCAAACACTCTTTTCTCCCATTGATGGAATCCAGCTCTATACTGTGTGAATTTTTTGTTTGCACTATTGCACTTTATTCACATGTGATCTAATTTTGCATATGTGTCTCAGACTTTATTCACAGTTATTATTTATATATAATTGATTGTCTGCATATTAGTACATTTGTATATTATATATTTATTTATATATTTTTAGCGCTGCACACTTTTTTTTTTTTTACATATATTGTCTGTGCCTGGTGTCTGGGTTATAGTGCACAGCTGCTTATTAAATTTTAGTTCCTAGCGCGGATATACTCTTTACATTTATTCACGAATTCTGACGCTCACAAGCCCATTGTAGGTACTTTTGGCTGTGGACACGGGTCAGCATGGGCACCCTCACCGGTTTGTGGCTAAACAGCTCTATACTCTACAAAACTGTAATGCCCATTTTTTATGCTTTCAAGACATCAACTTAATGGACACCATCTTTACTTGCTATCTAATACTCCACGGACTTTCAAATGCCATTGTAATGAGATAATCAATATTATTTACTTTACTTGTCAGTGATCTTAATGTTTTAGCTGAGTGGACTCCCTAGCCCCAACTAGGATTTTGCCTGGTTTGAAAATCAAGTGGAAGTGCCTGTTTGAGCAGAGCCCAGACCTTAAGGAGGGGGGCTTCAATTTGAATTATGTTGGATGTACCCTCTGCATGGGAAAGCCTTATATAGTTTTATTCTTTTGGATTAATAAAAGTGGTCTAAGAAAAACACAGAAAATCACATGCATCAATGGACTAATTTTTTTGAAGTTAAACCTATAAGTACATTATATACCGTATACATTTGTTAATAGCGTTGCTTATGCTAACAGGCTTCTGCGATGGGACACTGTTTTACTTCGATTCTATTATGGAATTTTACCAAAACAGTTTCTACTAAACGGTTATAAGTTGCCCTGAACTTTGTTTGAATTTGTGATTGCAAGTTGCATAAATGTGATTAAAGTTGCCTAAAAAATGCCATGTGTGTTGCCATTAATGTTATTCATACAAAAATTGCATTCTACCAGTTTGGTGTGAAACAAGGGAGGAATTGAATTGGCTTTTCTTGTACACACAGCAATACCGGATGGCCCCCAAATTCTGCACTGTAGAGGGTTCTTTTGCTTTCTTGGAAGATTCTTCAGAAAGTAAATTGTAGACATATTAACCACTTAAGCTTCGGAAGATTTTACCCCCTTTGTGATCAGGCCATTGTTTGCTATTTGGCACTGCGCTACTTTAACTGGCAATTGTGCGGTCATGCAACACTGCATGCAAATCAAGTTTATATCATTTTTGATTATCACTGGGTTTTTTATATTATATAAACAAAAAAAAGACCCACACGTTTGTAAAAAAAACAATATTTTTTACTTTGTTATGAAACTTATCCAATAATGCAATGCTTTTCTGTGATCTGAACAATATGTCTAATGAATGTTGTCATAAGGAGGGTTCTCTCCATCCTAGTGTGTTCTGTAAACCCTTTAAGCCACTCCCACTGTTTCACAGGATCAGGCCACCAAAATTCATTTTCCCAGTGTGCCCAAAGTCTTTCACAATTCTGCCAATTCTCCTGGTACTGGTAATATTTGACCAACAATAATCACGGTATAAGTGCTGAATCAGTACATATAAGTGAATAAAGGCAGTTAATATGCTAGACAAACAGAGTGGCGGAGCTTGTTGTTCTACAGCTATCCATACATTAACATCTGATTTTAGTCTCCTTTAGATAAACCAGTTAGTTATTTATTGCCTTGCATTCAATTTGTGTCCAATCAAGACTACATAGTTCTTGACAGATGTACAGATGTTTATGCATTTGAACTGTATATTTAGTGGTTTGACCAGAGAGATTCAAACATCAATTGTTTGCTGTGACCTGAAGAAGCCAATCACACGTTAGCTTGCATTAGTCTGCCCACTTTAGGTAGCTGAAAGATAGTTTATAATTGGTTGTCATGGGTTAAAGCATACAATTGTTCTTTTTCTAAAGCTGAAAATGAACCAGATAGTTTTTATACTGTGAAGTTGCCTTATAATTGGTCATTTTAAAATTCACACAAAATTTTCAATCAGTCATGAGAAACGTTGGACATTAAAAAAAAAAAAAAAACTATTGTACATATATCATAATCTCAAACTCTATCCAAAATAAACTGCTAACCCCATGATTACAAGTAATCCAGGTTAAAAAAATAAATACTTCATGTTTTTTTTTTTGTTGTTGTCTTTGGAATAATTCATGAACCATGTCCTTTTCCCTCTGTATTGGTCCATTATATTTTATTTATCCTTCTGTCTCTCCCGTTCACCTTCTTGGTCTCATCAATATAGTTACAGTCCACAGATTGTGATATCCACAAATAAGAGGGAATGACATAACATCCCGAGGTTTACACTCATTTCCAGATAACCAACCATACAGTCCGGAACCTTTCCTAAACCTTCTTCTTTGGCTTTTTTGACAGAAAATGGCTACGTATGAAATTAATCAGTTTGCTTTCTGAAAGGACAAGAGCAGCCAATGTCGCAGCCAGACATAGAGCTCCTACGAAGATGTGTGCAAGATGATATGGCCAGCCCATGTCACAGCACAGATTCACCTGTCAAAGAACAGAAAGAATAAACCAATGGATGCAGGAATTAAAATAACCTTCCAATGTAATCCTACTTTTTCATACTCTCACTATTTCAGTAGCCAGTCAGTCCAACCTGCTGCAGGCCATACACATATGACAATATAATTGTTTGATATAAGAATTGATTCAATTAAAGCACAATGCTTTCAAAATTGTGCATACTAAACAAGTGGTTCAACCCATGACTGTTTTCAATGAAAGGAAGATGTCAACAAACAAATTTAGACAAACCGATCTCTTATCTGCTTTGCCTGGAACAATTATTTTTGGAAAAAAGAAATTTGAAACTGCTGACCGTCTAAAAATTATAATTGTCTGGCTGTTATGGTGACCCTCTTGATTCAATGCTTCTGGTTTACTGACTCGCAGGAAAATCAGAAATACTTAACATGCCCGTTCAGGATTGATGACCCAAAATATTGAGTCAGTATGATGGCCAAGCTGTTTCAAAAGGTCAGAAGCGCCCAACTATAGGCTTCCTCCTTTAAGGGGTCAGGGGACATTTACTTCTATTACCAGTAAAGGCGAACAAAAAAGGCGCAGGCTGATAGTGCTTTAGGCCCTGTCCACATTTGTGCAATCTTGCTGCCGTGAGGTGTATGTGAAACTGCACAGAAGATACACAAGACATCTGTGCTATTTTAGTCAGAGAAAATATGGCACTGTTCTCTTTTCTCTGCATCTTTATCCAGCTGATTTTTTTTTTAGAAGTCTTGCAGGCAGCATTTTGACAAAAACACATATTTGCCATAGAATGTAACTGCTACCAATAAAATTCACAAAGGGCACATCTAAAATGTACTATTCATGAATTTTAAATACAGGAGGTAATCCCTCTGGAGAGTGCATGCATTTTGAATCAGAAACCTGTGAACCAGTCCTAGGGGCATTATCTATAGTACATGGCACCTGGGATTTGTCAATTTGCTTTAGAAAGGTAATTTCTGTATTATGGAGTAATTAGATCTTTGTAGAAATAATGTTATACCTGTGGACCTCACTACTCACAAGATGGCACCATCTTGTTTGTTCAGAAATCTGTATTATTAAATGCCCTTTATCTCCCATCACAAAATGTGAGTGCATTTTAACTTGTTGAATATTTTTTTTTTTGTTTTTTTGTTTTACACTATGGAGTTTTCTTATTACATATGGAATGGCCAGCATTGGAGTCATGTATAGAGAGAGGTGGGAGCCATTGTAACTCTTGTTTAATGGATTGCTGAAGAATCTGCAGACTGTCCAAAGGATGAATGACCTTTATCAAAAAGCGCTGTTTGACCTCCTATTTATACAAGTAGTGGGGTCCATCTCAAAAGGTGAGAGCACATCTGCTGTGGCATGGTGGTGGTGTTTCACAAGCATATGAAGATTATAGAAAGGCATGGTGGATAACTCTTAAAGACACAGTCACAGTGTATTTATCTTTATACATAAAAAAAATTTGAATTTTTTTTGCTTTGAAGGACTGTTTTTTGAATGAATGGGACTTTATTTATTTAAATATTGAAAGGTTATACCGATTCACTTATCACTTGCTGTATATAGTTTTGAAATGCACAACACGGTATTATTTATATTATGTTTGGTTTAATTATAAGTTTGTCATATATTGCTTAAAGGGAGCGTTGCGCCATACTCTCTGGTTCATTTTATGATCTTTGTGAAGTGATTACACATATTGGTGTTTAGCAGCATTTTTTTTCAGATTAATCAGTATGTTTTTCAGCTAATTTTATTAATGGTCATTTATTGGTATAACGAGGGAGTCATATATATTTTTAGTAAGAATACTATGCTGACTGGTTGTTGTATGGATTGTCATTTTCCTATTTTCCCTTTTCACATACATTTTTAAACGTGAATGGAAAAAGTGAACATGGGGTTACCTCTGAATATCCAGTTACTGCAGCACAGAGACAAAGAACACCAACGACAGCAGCGGATGGACGAAGCCCGGCAAGGGGCTGGTAGGGGCTCTCCCTGAAATATCTCCTAATGTAGAGTAAGCTGTGAGTGATCCGTAAGCCCATGTTAAAACAGTTTGCAAAGATAAATCCCACACTTCCTAACCAAAGAGTCATGTAGTAGGAGAGGCAGAGGAAACTGAGGGAAAGGCCCAGCATGACATAATTGTACCTGGAAAAAAAAAAAAAAGGCAGAAAATCAAATAGTAAAACACAAATGCAACACTGGTATGAAACACATTGTTCAAATTTTAGGTGTTACATTGCTGCAAAGTAGGAAACAAATACGCATCAACTCGAGGGATAAAAAAAAAATAAAAAAAATCACACTTGAAATACATATAAGTAAACCATTTTACCTGTCAAAATACTTGGCTATAGTCTATTCCGATAGTCTTGCAATGTGGACACTGCCATCAGACAGTACTGTCCAGTTCTAGACCATCCTGCAGACTAATTTACAAATGAACAAGGAAACTAAGTCCAGGACCCAACACTAGGAGAAGCAGCTCAATTCTAAGGTCATTCCCTTCTTTCTCTTTTCCTCTAGGCATGTTGAGGTTGGCCACATTATTTGAAGTAATAGAACCATAATGGGCTTGGAGTACTGCTGCCTCTCCTCCAAGCTGATGGCTGCTATACAGCGAATTACAAGAGGCTTTTTATGTGAAAAACCTCCACTAAAGGAACATGCTGATAGCCACTGATGACTTATTCTACTGAAGAAGCTAGATGCCCATTTGCAAGGATAATCCAATTACTTCAATCAGTGGCGTCACTAGGGTTGGTGTCACCTGGTGCGGTAATACATGGTGTCACCCCCACACCCCGGCACTAAGCAGGCTAGTGGGTTGGCGTGGTTTCCCCCCCCCTTAATCTACCACAATATATGGAGCTGGGATGTGATTGGGGTGATGGATGGAGCCGGAATTGGATGGTTGGGGGATGGATGGTGCGGGGATGGGATCAGGGGGGGTGGATGACGTGGGTATGGGATCAGGCGGGGGATGTATGGAGCCAGGATGGGATTGAGGAGATGGATGGAGCCGGGATGGGATCAGGATCAGGGGAATGGCTGGAGCGGGTATGGGATCGGGGGCTGGGTGGAGCTGGGAAGGGATGGGGGGAATGAATGGAGCCAGGATGTGATCGGGGGAATGGATAGAGCGGGGATGGGATCGCGGGAATAGATGGAGCCGGGATGGGATTGGGGATGGGATCAGGGGGATGGATGTAGCCGGAAAGGGAACGGGGGGATGGATAGAGGGGTGATGGATGAAGCCAGAATGGGATTGGGAGATGGATGGAGCCGGGATGGGATCAGAGGGGATGGATGAGCGGGTATGGGATCAGGGGGGGTGGATGAGCGGGTATGGGATCGGGGGGGTGGAGGAGCGGGTATAAGATCAGGGGGGGTGGATGAGCGGGTATAAGATCAGGGGGGATGGATGGAGCCGGGATGGGATCAGGGGGGGGTGGATGAGTGGGTATGGGATCAGGGGGGATGGATGGAGCCGGGATGGGATCAGGGGGGGTGGATGAGCAGGTATGGGATCGGTAGGTGGGTGGAGCTGGATGGGATTGGGGGGTGGATGGAGCCAGAATGGGATTTGGGGGTGGATGGATCCGAGATAGGATCTTTGATTTGGGGGGGTGAAAGGATATGTGCTAGGGGGTGCTTTGGGAGGGGAGAGGAATTGCGCTGGGGGGAGGGTGGTCAAACTTCAAATCTGCCCTCTCCTACTTCTAGTACAAGTCCTCTCCAACCCAAAACAAAGAGCACCCCCTAGCACCTATTCTCTAACCCCCCTAAAATCACTCCTGGCAGCATAATTGTTACCTGCCAATGTCCCCAACCACTATGTCCCCCTCCTCTGCAACACTCCTGTTGCATACCTCAGGGCAGGTGCTGTAGCATGGATGGTGTGCATCCACATCCTCGGGTCTTCCTCCCTGCCTGTGTACACCACGTCAGAGTCAACTCAGCCAAGGAGGAAGCTGCAGTGAGTGCAGCCGCGGCCGTGCCATGTGGAGGTGTGTGTGGGGACGGTCGGATCCTGGGCAGCCAGTCTATCTCTGCCTCACTCCCTCCTCCCCCACTCTCCCCGCAGATCGCATAGAGCAGAGGAGAGGAGGAGATCCCGGAAGAGAAGGAGGGAGCCGAGGCGGCGGCGCCCCTCTCAATGCGGCGCCGGTGCCAGTCTGAGCCGGGTGTCACCCTCTGACGGGTGTCACCCGGGTGCGGGCCGCACCCCCCGCACCCCCATAGCAACGCCACTGACTTCAATATTTTGTTGAGTCAAAGACTCTAGAATCACGCAGGTCCCACCTATACCTAACTTTATTTACAGCATGTTTGTTCTGGTCAAACTGGCATATTCAGAAGTGAGTCAATTGCAGCCCATATGTCTCCCAGTACAAGTTTCTTTAATTAGAACATACAGTAAATTGATTAAATGGCTTTGACTCATGGAAAAGGGCTGGCGTTGTCTTTCCTCATCAGCTTTTTGATAATAAAGGCTTATATATTCATTTAATAAACTGGCAGTGAAATACCATCTATCTAACAAATATTTTTTTTGAATACTTGCAGTTGCAGCATGCTCTGCAGAGTCAGGCAGCGACTTTCCTATTAAAATATAAACCCTCCCTAACTATGGCAGTATCCACAAGATGCTCCAAACAGGGACTTATTGGTGACATATACTCCTCCCTACAAGCAACAACTAGCGATAGTACACATGGTGGCAGTTTTGAGCAGTGGTGTAGGGATCTGGAGACCATTAGCGATGAGGAATGGGAGCAAGCTCTGGTGAATTTGACCAGAGTCGCCTTATTCTCCTCACTGTGTCTGGCCCAGTTATTACTATACTCTTCAAAAACGACATACTTGGGGTAAAGCAGCTACACCAAACTGTCCAAGATGTACTATGGAAACGGGCACACACATATGTTGTGGCGTTGCCCTAACCTGCATTGATAGTGAGAGTATATATTCGATACCTTAAACATTCTATGCTCCACACATGTTCATTCAGATCCAAAAATAGTGCTAGGGATTAGATCAGAAAATATCCTCCCATCTGAAATGCATGTGATATGGCTGCGGTCTATGTATATAGCCCGTAAATTCATATTGCGGAAATGGAAATCAAACTCCCCTGAATTTGTTGTAAGTAAGGTATGAGATAACTGTACATATGAGCCGTTAAGGCGTAGTCTCTAAATTGGATATATTGGCTTACCTTATATTGTTGCTAGCTTTATATATGAATAATGTATTTATTAATGTTATATTAAAAGGTCTTAAGTAACAATGATTGTAGAATCT
The DNA here is from genome assembly GCF_042186555.1 of Aquarana catesbeiana. Taxonomy (NCBI): domain Eukaryota; kingdom Metazoa; phylum Chordata; class Amphibia; order Anura; family Ranidae; genus Aquarana; species Aquarana catesbeiana. Next base: position 95,804,081 of record NC_133330.1, read on the forward strand.
GTAAGGTGCATAGTCAATTCTATTTTTTTCCTTTTTTTTTGTAAATTGTAAAAATGAATAAAATAAAAAAAAAAAAAAAGCTTGTTTGGCTGGGCTTCTCCTATGGATCACAGGAGTGCAATTCATTTTGCACTCCTGTGACCCATTTTCAGCAGAGAGCAGACTGAAGTCCACTCTCTGCTGACGTCAGAGAGATTATTCCAGGCACCATGTCATCCCGACCACGGAGTCTGGATTCGCCAGGTGCCTGGACTGATACCCATCTCAGCCTTGCAGCGAGCCGCTGAGAGCCTGAGATGGCCGCTCCACCATCTCCACAGCTCAGGGCTCCAGTGAGCGAGGAGGAGCAGAGCGGAGTGATGCTGATTGACAGTCTACAGATGTCTGCTCGGGGGAGCTGTGAGAACCGAGCCATTGGCGATGTTCGATCGCTCAGTTCTCAGTGTAGAGGTGCTGGGGGGGGACCGATGCTGCATCCACCCAAGTATAAACCTGCAAGAAAAAAAAAAAAACCCATACTTCTCTTTTAAAAGTTTACAGCAGCAATAAATCACCAAATACACCACTCATTCATGTCATCTGCCCCAGAGGAACTACATTATGATGTAATGTCACTACCAAAGTCATAAGCAGTCTCACTCTAAAGGCCACTTTAGCTAGAAGCATCATGCTCCCCATATTCCTCTCAAATACAGTTACAGTGAACTGGACATAATTCAGAAATCTAAATATATTACCAGGGTTTCCATAAACAAGGAATGATGCTACTTTTTCCACTTTCTCTTCTATGTTACTGTACAGAGATGACATTGAGATAAAGGATCACACAGAGGTAACTGCAATATGCAGTATTGGGTATTCTGTATATGAATACAGGTAAAAGCAAGATGTTTTCCAAAATAAAAATTTAACTATTAGTCATATTTAATTTGTACTTTTAACACTCCTTTTTTTTTTTTTTTTTTACATGCACATGTAAAAGATCAGCTGGATATAAATTATCTTAATATGTGGTAATGTTTTAAAATGTTGGTTTCTGTATATAGTCCTAATCATCTGCAGTACTACTGTACACATGGGTTGTGCATAATACAATGCATATCTATAATTCAGCCAACTGTTTGAAAACAATGCACTCTCTATACAGCTGATATTTTTTTCCAACAGTCAGGCAGGGTCATCATAGTAGGAAAACCACCCTGCGTCTTGTGTCTTATCTACATTTCCCCACATATAATAAGAACATAAAATACAAAAAAGAGCAAACCTGTACAAATGTGAAAATACAATATGGGCTCCATTTGAAGCGTATGTAAAAGCAAAACTTTTATTTCTTAGTTTTGGATGCAGTACGGATGGATTAGAACTATTGTCACATTTTCATTGCTGTGTGGACCTGCTAAAGAAAAATTAACCCTCTTTATTTGTCTTGCTGACCATTGTCACCAAGACAGTAAGGCCCCTTTCACACATGCGGACCGTATGTCCGTATTTCATCCATCCGTTTTCGGATGAAATACGGACATACATGCATCCCTATGGGATAGCGGGTGTCAGCGGATGTACATCCGCTAACACCCGATGTTGTCCGGCTCCGCTCTCGTCCGATTCTGCGGACGGAAGAAAATCCTATTTTTCTATCCGTCTGCAGAGCGGATCGGATGAACACGGACAGACGGTCCGTGTTCCTCCGATCCCCCCATAGGGGAGAGCGGAGATCTGACAGGGCGGTCCCTGCACAGTGTGCGGGTCCCGCCCTGTCATCTGCCTGCTCAGCTGGGGAAAACGGAGCGATCCCCGCTGAGCAGCGGATAAACACGGGGCGGATCAACACGGATCCGTCCCGTGTGAAAGGGGCCTAAGTGATAGGAAATCCAAAATGTTAGAATTGTTGCCAGGACAAGAGTTGAGTTTTAACCCATTTGTGAAAACAAAATATTCATACATTTTCAAGCAGGACATAGGCTGTGCAGTCAGACTGAAGTTTCATGGGCATTTATTGAACTCTGCTTTAACATGAGAGAATGCTTCAACCTAACCATCAGTCCGGTCATACATGTTTGTATGATGGTATGATTTTCTATGTTCAACAAGTGTAATACATAAAAGTATAATTAAAGTGGGGTTCCACCCAAAAAAACAAACATACCTGAAAAATTAAAAAAAAAAAAAAAACAAAAAAAAAAAAAACATTTGGATATATTTTTTTTTTTTTACTTACCTCTAAATGCCTGTTGCTAGGTGGTCCCTCGTAGTCTGCCTCTTCCTTTGCCTGGGCTGGTGACATCACTTCCGCCTCGGCACAGGAAGGGCTTCGCTCTGTTCCCTCCCTCCTGTCAATCATCTGGGACCCATTACAGGTCCCAGGTGATTGAGCGGCCAATCACGGCGCGCGGCGCCGCTCGCGCATGCGCAGTGGGTGCCAGGCTGTGAGCCACAGCCCGGAGCCCACAGTTGAAATGCCAGCGCCGACGAGCGGAGGGGGGGGACGAGCGGGGCTTCGATCCCCCGCATCGCTGGACCCAGGGACAGGTAAGTGTCCAATTAAAAGTCAGCAGCTGCAGTATTTGTAGCTGCTGACTTTTAATTTTTTTTTTTTTTAATGGACCCCCTGGGTGGAACCCCACTTTAAAGGCAAAAAGGTTTTTTTAGTTTTGGATGAAGGGAAGACAGATTAGAGAGCTTGTCAGTTTTTATTGCAGTCGGTGCCCCCATTAAGGAGATTCACCCTCTCTATTTGTCCTGTTTACCATGATCACTGAAAGTAAAAGAAGATCTCTAATTTTGTGTTGTCCCCAGAAAAGTAATAGCAGGTAAATCTTTCAATGGGGGGTCCCCAAGAAATTCCCTTAATTTGCAGGGATTTCCTCTAACTTCCTGTTTCGCTATGAGACAGGAAGTGAAGGGAAATCTCCCCAATGGGACATAGCGGGGAAAAAGAACAAAAAAACGACAGGGCTATAACCCTCCCTTAATCTATCCAAAATGGAAAAAAAAAAAAAAAAAAAAAAAAAAAAAAGGTTTTGCCTATAGTTCTACTTTAAAGGAAAAGTAAGGCCACAGCTATTTTGGACCTCCTTCTCCTTGGGATTACAGGAATGCACTTCGTTCTCCCCTCCTGTGACCCGTATTCAGCTGGTCCACGCTCTCAAGAAATCCTGACTTTAACATTGGAATCCACCCAGATGACTGGACAGGAAGCTGGCCCAGCCTCTCAGTGTGCTGCGGAGAGCCTGAGCTAGCCGCTTCCACCTCCTCCACAGCCCAGCCTTCCAGTAAGCGCTGGAGGGGCAGAGCATAGAGCTGGGGACTGACAGTCCCCAGCTCTCTGCTCAGTGAAGACAGAGAACTGAGCAATCAGCGGTCTTTGATCGCTCAGTTCTCGGTCTTAGAGATGGTGGGGGACAGATACAGCATCGTACCAATGCTGCATCAACCCAGGTGAGTATCAATGTTTGTTTTTTTTTCTAATCCCAAATTTCTCTTTAAGGCTCGATTCACATCTATGCACGCTGCTTTTGAGCGTTTCTGCAGTGATTTTTGAAGTGCTTGCTGCGTTTTTACCACGATTTTAAAACAATTTGCGTTTTTTTTGTTTTACACTTTATACAACTGGTTGCTAAGGAGGGGGCCAGGAAGCCAGCCGCCGGGTCCTTAACAATCGATGAGTCATCAGCTGTCAGTGGGCTTCCCTGCTAAATGTAAAAAAAATCCCCCCAAGTCCATACCAGGCCCTTGGGTCTAGTATGGATTCGGAGGGGACCCCCCACTCCAATATAATAAAAAAATAAACATGGCGTGGGGTCCCCGCCAAAATCCATACCAGACCCTTATCCAAGCATGCAGCCCGACAGGTCAGGAAAGGGAGGGGACGAGCGAGCGTTCCCCCCCCCTCCTGAACCATACCAGGCCGCATTCCCTCAACATGGGGGGGTGGGTGCTTTGGGGCACCCACCCCCCCATGTTGAGGGCATGTGGCCTGGTATGGTTCAGAAGGGGGGGGAGCGCTCGCTAGTCACTTTCCTGATCTGCTGGGCTGAATGCTCGGATAAGGGTCTGGAATGGATTTTGGGGGGGACCCCACGCCACAGTTTTTTTTCACTATTTTTTAGCTGGCAATTCTTTTTTTTTTACATTCAGCGGGGAAGTCCCCTGACAGCAGATGACTCATCAGCTGTTAAGGATGCGGCGGCTGGCTTCCCAGCCCCCTCCTTAGCAACCAGTTATATAAAATGAACGCACAGTTCAAAAGAAATAAAATTGCAGCAAAATCGCGGTACTTGCGTTTTGGATGCAGGTCCATTGAAGTCTATTACATGCAAAGTGCTGATTTTTGCGGGTAAAAAAGTCCGACCCTTTCCAAAAACGCAGAGGCACAAAAATGCATTGATGAGAACATGTTCCATAGGAACTAATGTTAAAAATTGTCCCTGCATTTCTGCAAAATGCACCAAAAAACGCATTAGGGTCAATCGAGCCTAAAACATGCTGATCCATATTATACTGTAAAAGGATGCACTCACCTGTCTACTTCCTCCTTACTCATTGAAGCAAAGGTAAAACATTCAGTAACGCCATTAATAGCCAGCAAGAGAACATACAGACAGAAGCAGCGCAGAAGAACAGGACCTGGAAAAAATACACACAGAATTAATTGGCAGTACCTTACTAATATTTTCAGAATATCAGCATTTGTACTGAACTTGTGCAATCATTGCAGCAGCCCATTTAGAACACTGTCTACGTCTATGGCACTGCTAATTTGTTATAGATCTGTTGTACTGGCCAAAAGGTATATATCTCACTTTGTTATTATTCAAGTGATGGGCTCTTTAACCACTTGCCGACCGCCTAATGCAGATATACTGTGGCAGAATGGCACGGGCAGGCAAAATCACGTACCTGGTACGTGATCTGCCTCCCGCAGGCGGGGGGGTGCATCGCCAAGCCCCCCCCCCCCCCCCCGGTGCCCGAGGAGGACGCCATTGTTAGGGGAGGGATCCATGCTGAGGGGGAGGCCACTCATTCGTGGCCACCACCTCGCGATCGCTCCCAACTAATAGAATCTTCCTCTGCCTCTGTAATGTAAACAGCGGCAGAGGAAGTGATGTCATCTCTCCTCGTGTCGGTCTTTTTCGTTCCGACGCCGGGGAGAGAAGACATCCAAGTAAGTGCACCAAACACTACACTTACAGTAGAGCACTGTAGGCACACTTTTCACCCCCCCCAATCACCCCCTGATCACCCCCCAGTACATCCTGTCACAGTGACACCAACAGCATTTTTTTTTTTACTGATTATTGCATTGGTGTCAGTTTGTGACAGTTATAGGTGGAAGGGCAGTTAGCGTTAGCCCCCTTTGGGTCAAGGATACCCCCCTAACAAAGTTTTAACCCCTTGATCACCCCCCGTCGCCAGTGTCACTAAGCGATCGTTTTTCTGATCGCTGTATTAGTGTCACTGGTGACGCTAGTTAGGGAGGCAAGTATTTAGGTTCACCGTCAGCGCCCCCATATACTACCTAATAAAGGTTTTAACTCCCTGATTGCCCCCTAGTTAACCCTTTCACCAGTGATCACCGTATAACTGTTACGGGTGATGCTGGTTAATTTGCTTTTTATAGTTTCAGGGCACCCACCGTTTATTACCTAATAAAGGTTTAACCCCCTGATCGCCTGGCAGTGATATAAGTTAAGTTTTAGGGTCAGATAGAGTCTGCGTCGCCCCAGGCAGCGTCAGGTTAGTGCCAGTACCGCTAACACCCACGCACGCAGTATACACCTCCCTTAGTGGTATAGTATCTGAACGGATCAATATCCCCAGCAGTTTGGGGTTCCCAAAAACGCAGTGTTAGCGGGATCAGCCCAGATACCTGCTAGCACCTGCGTTTTGCCCCTCGGCCCAGGCCTGCCCAGCCCACCCAAGTGCAGTATCGATCGATCACTGTCACTTACAAAACACTAAACACACATAACTGCAGCGTTCGCAGAGTCAGGCCTGATCCCTGCGATCGCAAACAGTTTTTTTGATAGCGTTTTGATAGAGTCGCTAACATTCAGGAGCTTATTTTCCTGTGAGTCTCACTAGTGTACCACTAAATTTAGAGCCCAAAATGGCAAATCGAAGGTACACTAGTGAAGAGGCCTACACGTTTCTGAGCATGACAGATAGTGAAGAGGAAGACACTCATGTGTCAGATTCAGGCTCAGAATACGATCCTGTAGACGACAGCGGCTCCATGACAGATAGCTCTGACGACTGAGTTGTGGTTCCTGCCAAGGTCAGGCGTACCAGACCCCGAACTTCTTCTTCTATCGTTGATGTGCAAAAACCGCAGGTCCCTCGTATGGAGCAAAGCAGTACTAGCGCCGCCATTCCTTCTGGTGAACTGGCAAGCACCAGCGGCCTAGTACATCCTGGTCGCACATCCAGCACTGCAGTATCACGTGGTGACGTAGCGAGTCCCATAAGTGCAGTTCAAGCTGGCGAGGTGGCAAGCACTAGTAGTGTCCCGCTGCCACCAACAAGATGAACACAGGCCTGTCGTGCCCATAGTGCCCTTCCTGCTGCATACGCCAATCCTAAATGGGAACCCACCACTTCTGCAGCACCCGTACTTCCCCCATTCACTGGCCAACCTGGCATTCAGGTGGAAACAGTTGATTTTACGTCACTTGATTTTTATTCGCTGTTTTTCACCGAAGATCTCTATAGATCTATTGTGGACCAAAGCAATTTGTACGCCGGTCAACACATCGCCACTATTCCCCAGTCCTCCCTTGCCAGAGATTGGAGACCAATTACGGTCTCCGAATTTAAGCTCTTTCTGGGCCTTTCCCTCAACACGGGCATAACTAAAAAGAGTGAGTTGTGGTCATATTGGTCCACTGATCCAATTCACCATGTGCCCTTGTTCTCTGCCTCCATGACCAGGGCACGATACGAGCAGATTTTGCGGTTCATGCACTTCAATGACAACGAACTCTGTCGTCCTCATGGAGACCCTGGATACGATCGGCTCTACAAAATTTGGCCCCTCGTAAACCACTTCAACCAAGGTTTTGCAGACTTGTTTACTCCCCATCAAGTTGTCTGCGTTGATGAGTCCCTGATTAAGTTTTCTGTCCGCTTGTCATTCAAACAGTACCTTCCCAGCAAGTGTGCCAGATACGGGGTCAAGATGTATAAGCTCTGTGACAGGGACACAGGCTACACATGTAGTTCTATGGTTTACGAGGGAAAAGATAGTCACGTAGAGCCGACAAACTGCCCTAACTACATAGGAAGCGCTGGCAAGATTGTGTGGGATAGGTGTCACCCTTATTCGGAAAGGGGTACCACTTATACGTGGACATTACATGGACTCGTGCCACTTTTTTGATCATCAGATTGGAGCATGTGGCACCGTGCGACCTTATGGGGCTTTCCCCAGCGGCTTGTAGATTCCAGTCTTAGGCTGGGGGGGGGGGGGGGGGAAGAGCCTGCTTGCAGTGTAATAATTTGCTCGCTATGAAGTGGAGGGATAATAATGTTTTCGTTCTTACCTCCCTTCATGCAGACACGACGGTCCAAATTACTACGGCGACTGGTGTTGTGGAGAAACCCCTCTGTGTCCAGGAATATAACCAAAATATGGGAGGGGTGGACCTCAACGACCAGTTGCTGGTGCCGTACCTAGTTGCCGGTAAGGCCAGACGCTGGTACAAGAAAGCTTCAGGATGGACTGGATCCTTCCTTAAATTCCAGGAAGAGATCGTCAGAGCCCTTCTGTTTCCAGAAGGTGCTCCACCTCACCTTCCCCAGCCAAATGCAGTAAGCCGGCTGCATGAGAAGCATTTTCTTTATGTCCTCCCGAGTACCCCTCCCCAACAAGCCCCCCAAAAAAGATGTCGTGTCTGCAGCAAGCGCGGATATAGGCGTGACACCCGCTATTATTGTCCCTCCTGTCCTGACAATCCTGGTCTTTGCATTGGTGAATGTTTTGAGCGCTACCATACACTAGTTGAGTATTAGCGTAGGGTACAGCACTGCACAGACTAGGCACACTTTCACAGGGTCTCCCAAGATGCCATCGCATTTTGAGAGACCCGAACCTGGAGCCGGTTACAGTTACAAAAAAAGTGTAAAAAAAAAAAAAAAAAAAAAAACACACAAAAAAAAATATAGAATAAAAAAAAACAAAAATAGTTGTCGTTTTATTGTTCTCTCTCTATTCTCTCTCTATTGTTCTGCTCTTTTTTACTGTATTCTATTCTGCAATGTTTTATTGTTATTATGTTTTATCATGCTTTATAGGTATGCAATTTTTTTATACTTTACTGTTTACCGTGTTTTATCGTTAACCATTTTTTTGTTTTCAGGTACGTCTTTCAGCTGCAGAGCAGATTTATTTATCTGCGCTGTCGTGTCGGAGGTGAGTTCACCACCACAGTTACATACTTCAGCATATATGCCGAAGTATGGGGGCAGCAGGGGAGGAGGAGCAATCCTGCCTTTTGTGGGAGGATGCCCCCATGCTTCGGCATATATATATATATATATATATATATATATATATATATATATATATATATATATATATATATATATATATATATATATATATATATATATATGGCACAGGTTGCATTAAAAAATGTTTTATTTTTTACTATGTTTTTTTCGTATTTGCTTTGCAGGTATGGTAAGTCTTACTGTTATACTGCACGATAAGAAAAAAAAAAAAAAAAAGAGAGCGCACCAGCCTAGTGCATTATCCTAAGGTAAATTTATTAAAACCAAGATTAAAATCTACTCACAAAGGTAGGAAGAAAAAAAAAAAATCACACTATATACAGTCACAAGGCGATTGGTCCACTGGTAGCAGTTTCCAGGTCCTAGGAAGAGGACGTACGAACCGCTGCTTGCTAACGCGTTTCGAAGGTGTCCCTTCTTCATCAGAGCCTTTATCGTTCACTACTAGGATAATCCCATCCTGGAGAGCAGCAAGGCTGAAATTCACTGTCCTTTCTGAACCCTTGGGATCATCTAGCTTACACATCTGTGCGCAAGAGTATTTGCTTCTGTATTACTGTTATATTGTAATGTTACTTTGTTTTACTGTTAACCATCATTTGCTTAGCAGGTATGCCATTCAGTTGCAGTGAGTATTTATTCATCTTGACAGCAACAGCGTTTGCTCCCATGATACGTAAAGCCGTGACTCCAGCGCTGTAGGAGATGATTTCACCACCACAGTTAAAAAAAAAAAAAAAAGAGCATATATGCCAAAGCATGGGGGCAGCAGGGGTGGAGGAGCGATTTGCTCTTACCTTTTGGGGCGGTTGCCCCCATGCTTTGGCATATATAAACGGTGCATGTATGCCCATCATTACAAGTGGGTGAACGAAGGGAGGTATTCTAATGGTGGGCATACCCACTGATCAATCTCTTTTTCGTTCAGCTCATAGGCTGCATGAAAAAAAAGTTTACAATATATGCCCAACAAGGACCAGCAACGTACTGGTATGTTGCTGGAATTTGAGTGGTTATACCAGAATGATGCCTGCAGGTTTAGGTATCATCTTGGTATCATTCTTTTCAGCCAGCGGTCGGCTTTCATGTAAAAGCAATCCTAGCGGATAATTAGCCTCTAGACTGCTTTTACAAGCAGTGGGAGAGAATGCCCCCCCCCCACCGTCTTCCATGTTTTTCTCTGGCTCTCCTGTCCCAACAGGAAACCTGAGAATGCAGCCGGTGATTCAGCCAGCTGACTATAGAGCTGATCAGAGACCAGAATGGCTCCAAACATCTCTATGGCCTAAGAAACCGGAAGCTACGAGCATTTCATGACTTAGATTTCGCCGGATGTAAACAGCGCCATTGGGAAATCATTTTATCACACCGATCTTGGTGTGGTCAGATGCTTTGAGGGCAGAGGAGAGATCTAGGGTCTAATAGACCCCAATTTTTTCAAAAAAAGAGTACCTGTCACTACCTATTGCTATCATAGGGGAGATTTACATTCCCTGAGATAACAATAAAAATGATTGAAAAAAAACAAAAAAAAAATGAAAGGAACAGTTTAAAAATAAGATAAAAAAGCAAAGCACCCTTGTCCCCCCTGCTCTCGCGGAAAGGCGAACGCAAGCGTCGGTCTGGCATCAAATGTAAACAGCAATTGCACCATGCATATGAGGTATCACCGCGAAGGTGAAGGTCAGATCGAGGGCAGTAATTTTAGCAGTAGACCTCCTCTGTAAATCTGAAGTGGTAACCTATTAAGGCTTTTAAAATGTATTTAGTTTGTCGCCACTGCACGTTTGTGCGCAATTTTAAAGCATGTCGTGTTTGGTATCCATGTACTCGGCCTAAGATCATCTTTTTTATTTCATCAAACATTTGGGCAATATAGTGTGTTTTAGTGCATTAAAATTTAAAAAAGTGTGTTTTTCCCCCAAAAAAATGCATTTGAAAAATCGCTGCGCAAATACTGTGCGAAAAAAAAAATGAAACGCCCACCATTTTAATCTGTAGGGCATTTGCTTTAAAAAAATATATAATGTTTGGGGGTTCAAAGTAATTTACTTGCAAAAAAAAAATTTTTTTATGTAAATAAAAAGTGTCAGAAAGGGCTTTGTGTTCAAGTGGTTAGAAGAGTGGGTGATATGAAATGTTGTGCATAAAATGCCAGGACAGTTCAACCCCCCCCCCAAATGACCCCATTTTGGAAAGTAGATACCCCAAGCTATTTGCTGAGAGGCATGTCGAGTCCATGGAATATTTTATATTGTGACACAAGTTGTGGGAAAAAGACAAAATTTTTTTTTTTTTTTTTTTGCACAAAGTTGTCACTAAATGATATATTGCTCAAACATGCCATGAGAATATGTGAAATTACACCCCAAAATACATTCTGTTGCTTCTTCTCAGTACAGGGATTCCACATGTGAGACTTTTTGGGAGCCTAGCTGCGTACGGGACCCCGAAAACCAAGCACCGCCTTCAGGCTTTCTAAGGGCGTAAATTTTTGATTTCACTCTTCACTGCCTATCACAGTTTCGGAGGCCATGGAAAAAAAATGGAATGACCCCATTTTAGAAAGTAGACACCCCAAGCCATTTGCTGAGAGGTATAGTGAGTATTTTGCAGACCTCACTTTTTGTCACAAAGTTTTGAAAAATAAAAAAATAAAAAATAAATACATTTTTCTTGTCTTTCTTCATTTTCAAAAACAAATGAGAGCTGCAAAATACTCACCATGCCTCTCAGCAAATAGCTTGGGGTGTCTACCTTCCAAAATGGGGTCATTTGGGGGGGGGGGGGGTTGTGCCATCTGGGCATTTTATGGCCTTCAAAATTGTGATAGGTAGTGAGGAGTGAAATCAAAAATTTACGCCCTTAGAAATCCTGAAGGTGGTGATTGGTTTTTTGGGGCCCCGTACGTGGCTAGGCTCCCAAAGAGTCCCACACATGTGGTATCCCGTACTCAGGAGAATCAGCAGAATGTATTTTGGGGTGTAATTCCACATATGCCCATGGCATGTTTGAGCAATACATCATTTAGTAACAACTTTGTGCAAAAAAAAAAGAAAGTTCGTAATTTTCCTGCAACCAATGGCAAAATATAAAATATTCCATGGACTCAACATGCCTCTCAGCAAATAGCTTGGGGTGTCTACTTTCCAAAATGGGGTCATTTGGGGGGGGGGGGGGGGGTTGTGCCATCTTGTCATTTTATGGCCTTCAAAACTGTGATAGGTAGTGAGGAGTGAAATCAAAAATTTACGCCCTTAGAAATCCTGAAGGCGGTTTTTTCGTACGCGGCTAGGCTCCCAAAAAGTCCCACACATGTGGTATCCCCATACTCAGGAGAAGCAGCAGAATGTATTTTGGGGTGTAATTTCACATATAACCATGGCATGTGTGAGCAATATATCATTTAGTGACAACTTTTAGTAATTTTTTTTTTTTTTATCATTATTTAATCACTTGGGACAAAAAAATGTAATATTTAATGGGCTCAACATGCCTCTCAGCAATTTCCTTTCCAAAATGGGGTCATTTGGGGGGGGGGGGTTTGTACTGCCCTGCCATTTTAGGACCTCAAGGAATTACATAGGCAGTCATAAACTAAAAGCTGTGTAAATTACAGAAAATGTACCCTAGTTTGTAGACGAGATAACTTTTGCGCAAACCAATAAATATACACTTATTGACATTTTTTTTACCAAAGACATGTGGCCGAATACATTTTGGCCTAAATGTATGACTAAAATTGAGTTTTTTGGATTTTTTTTATAACAAAAAGTAGAAAATATCATTTTTTTTTCAAAATTTTGGGTCTTTTTCCGTTTATAGCGCAAAAAATAAAAACCGCAGAGGTGATCAAATATCATCAAAAGAAAGCTCTATTTGTGGGAAGAAAAGGACGCAAATTTCGTTTGGGTACAGCATTGAATGACATCACAATTAGCAGTTAAAGCGATGCAGTGCCAAATTGGAAAAAATGCTCTGGTCAAGAAGGGGGTAAATCCTTCCGAAGTGGTTAAAGAGCTACTGCCGGGTAGTGAGTTGACAGCTAAGGAAATGGAACAGAGAGAAGTGTAAATAGTGATGAGAGGTGAATGCTGCAGCTGTTTGAATAGTGAAGCAAGGAATAGGTTGAAGGCATTGGAGCTTTCAACTTGGCAGCTCATATCATTCTAGCATCACATCTTACTTTAAGATTAAAGTGAACCTGTGGCCTGGGTATGGACATTCAAGTATTTCCATAATCCTAACAAACAGTGAATGTAGCTGAAGGCACTGTGGATCACTTCATCCACAAAATACACAGCAGAATCACCAAAGGCATCTAACAGCTTCTCTTGGCAGCTAAGCTCATTCTGCTCCCCCTCAATCCTTATAATGACTAATGTAAACAGGAAGGGAACACAATGAGCTGAGATGCCTGAAATAACGAATTTGTCAACTCCAAAGCTTTTGCTTGAACTTTGAGGATAAATTGCTCCATTGCCTGCAGCTACAGAATCATTTAAATCTCACTTACTGCTTGGTAGGAATATGTAAATAATTGAATGTCCATAGCTTGGCCATAGGTCCACTCTAAAACCTTATAATTTTATTTTGTTTAGTTAGAGCAGAAAAGTTTAGAGATTCTATTGTTTTTTATTTTTTTTTTATTGATGTCTATGTCACTGTTGGGGAGATTTCCCATCGCGCTACATCTATCAGGGACACAGACCAGAACAAACATGCGTCAAAGAAGGAAAAAACTAACAGATTATGTCCCGTTTCACACTTGTGCGATGCGGGAACCCTGCAAATCCACTGCAGGTTCCCGCATCACACCTGACACGTGAAGCAGTTCACACTGTCATATGCAAACTGCTGGGAGTGTCAATACAATGTTAATGACACCCTCATTTCAGTTCGCATATTGCACTGCGATCTGACAGTTCGGACATGAATCGGATCGCATGGGTGTGAACACCCATGCGATCCGATTCTGGTGCGGAACAAAAAAAGGGTCCTGTGTGAGTTTGGTCTGAATGTGATGCAAATTCAGCCATACTATCTGTATGGCTGAAATCACATTGCACGGACATCGCATGTGATTTGCACTGTGGTGCGAATCACATGCGATCTTGCAGAGCGCACTAATGTGAACCGAAGCTGAAGGTTTAGAGCTAAAAAAAAATGTTATTGCTGCCAATGCCTTTCTGTCCTGTTAACACCCTGCATTACTTGCTTGGGCATCACAGGAAGTGAGAGAAACTCTCGCCAAAAGAATCACAGACAAACAAAAACCTGTTACAAGCAAAAAAGAAAGCACTTTATTTTGCTGCTTCTACTGAAGTAGGGCAATCCACAGCTGTAGCCATGAGAAAAGCACAAAAGAAAGGGAGCAATGATTTTGTGAATTAAAAAAACAAAACAAAAGAAAAACATTTTTTATTTGAAAGAAAGTATAGAACATTTAAAGTGACATCAGAGTTCAATGGCATCAGCATACTGGGGTTACATGTTTTATTGGAATTACATTTTTTTTTTAATGCACTAGGTCAGTTGCTTTTCTTGGTGCCTGGAGCTATGCATTACTATAACTTAACATGTGACTGGAGCAGAGGTAGGCAACCTTTCAGAGATCTACCTGGACAACATGGAGGAAATCCATGGAGGAAATCAAAGATCCCTGGGAAGGTGGGGGGACTGCGTTGTTCTCCCTCTTTAAAAATAACAATAAAAAATATCAAGCCCAATAAAAAGACGGCATGAAGAACACAGTGTGTCACAGTAATGTCTTCTTCCCTACTTCAAATTACACCCCCCCCCACTGTAGTATCCTCTGCTTTCCCCCACAGTGATATCCTCTGCCCCCTTTTACATCACCCCCCCCTCCCACTGTAGTGTTTTCAGCCCCTCTGCCCCCTCCTCACACAGCAAGTGTCCTCTGCCTTCCTCCCCCACACACACAGTGGTGTCCTCTGCCCCTACAAAACACACACTAGTGTCCACTGTCCCCCACAGTAGTGTCCTCAAACATCTCCTGTGCCCCCTGCCCCCCTAAAGACGTATTCTTCTTCCCCCCCTCCCCCCGCTGTGGTGCCCTCTGTTTCTCAATAGCAGTGCCCTCTGCTACCCCCCCCCCCTCACTGTAGTGTCCTCTGCCCCTCCATAGTCATTTCCTCTGCCCCCCCCCCCCCCCCACAGTAGTGGAAGGTGGAAGCACGGGATCTGCTTTATTTAACTTTCCAAGTTAACCAGCACCAACCAACCACCCTCCATCCAGCACTGTTTTACCTCTCACCCCGCTCTGCTATTAAAAGGAGAGGTTCCGGAGGCTGGGGGAAGCATCGGCCTGTTTGTGATCTACCCATTGACTTTCCGCGATCGATGGGTTGCTGACCCTGGGATTAAAGGGTAAAACATCTAGGTATGCAAGAAATGACGATATCTGCATATGCACGCAGGTACTGTGATACCATGTTTATTGTTCCTGCAAAGTATGGCAGGGGTGCCAAGCAAACAGACTGTACAGATTTAGCTTTACTACCGCAGGGTCAAACATGTTAGAATAGCTTGCCCAAACTCGCCCTCAATTCAGGCTGTATATTCATATTACTCAAGAAGGCATAAACCGGTATTAAACCCCAAAACAAAAATATAGTGTATTGCATTTTACCAATCATTAGATGCAGTGGCTGCATTCATTTTTTTTGTCTTTTTTTTTTTATTCCACATTGTGAACTAGCCAGTAGCATACTTCCTGTCTTAGGGAGTCTGCATTCTGAATGAAACAGTAAAGCAAGTTTAACAATAACAGGTTTACTGGCCATATCGCCAGGTGAAATTAAAGGAAAAAAGCCTGAAAAAATAATAAATATAATAATATGATGAATGCAGCATCACATCCAATAATTGCTGAGCTGTAATTGAATAATTTTTTTTTGGGGGGGGGGGGGGGGGGGATACCGCTTTAAGCTCCAGATATGTGTCCCCACAGTTACTCATTCTCTGGTGCACTCCGCTTGCCTCCACCACACATAGGATATTTAAAATAGAAGAAAGGTGACGCAAGCCAAATCAATAACCATGTGTGTATTTAAGAGAGGGGGAGTTCATGTAAATTGCTGGTATACCTGGGATTCATTTATTACAAACACATGGTTACTTATCTGGATTATGGCTTCTTTCTTCTATTTGACATAAGCTTAGCTTCGATTTGACATACCAGAGCCTCCACTCAGCATAGATCCTCCATAAATATCAAGAGCTAGCTGGGAATAGGCATATCCAAATGCAACGATAATAAGGCCAATCAGAGTTACTAGTTTCAGAAGGGACTCCAGGACTGCAGATGCTGCAGAAATGTCTTCCTAGAAAAAGATGTAAACTATTAGAACAAAATACCTACTACATAACAAAAAGTCTTAAGATTATGGCATGCAATGTTGCTTCCGATGCTGGTCCTGGGAAAACAAACATGCATACTAATATACTATATAAGAGAAAACCAGGGAGGGAAACCTGCGCTAAAAAGCAAAGAAGAAATACCAGGACTTCAGCTGCAACAAATACCACAAATATCAGTGAGGTGTAAATCAAAATATATAAAAATAAGTGCGCTTGCATTAAGTGACATATATCACTATATCAACAATTATATACTGAAGATATGAGTAGAATAATGGCCCGTACACACGGTCGGATTTTCCGATGGAAAATGTCCGATCGGAGCGTGTTGTCGGAAATTCCGACCGTGTGTGGGCTCCATCACACATTTTCCATCGGATTTTCCGACACACAAAGTTGGAGAGCAGGAGATAAAATTTTCCGACAACAAAATCCGTTGTCGGAAATTCCGATCGTGTGTACACAAATCCGACGGACAAAGTGCCACGCATGCTCAGAATAAATAAAGAGATGAAAGCTATTGGCCACTGCCCCGTTTATAGTCCCGACGTACGTGTTTTATGTCACCGCGTTCAGAACGATCGGATTTTCGACAACTTTGTGTGAATGTGTGTATGCAAGACAAGTTTGAGCCAACATCCGTCGGAAAAAATCCATGGATTTTGTTGTCGGAATGTCCGAACAAAGTCCGACCATGTGTACGCCCTATAAAAGACTGCAAGTGAATAAAGACAGTGTATCACTAAACCACACTATTTGAAATTCGTGCTGAAAAAATGTTGAATACAGATAAGATAAACTGAAATAAATAAATAAATACATAAATTGCTAAAAAATATCAAGACAAATATTAATGTGTGAGGAAGTACAAAAATTGGTGATAAAGTTCAATCCATAAAAAAGTGCAAAAATAAAATCCCATGAAGGAGGACCATGATCACAAAAGGAGAAAAACGCATAGCCACAGTTCGTTCAATACAGCCCATGTGAGTGAGGAAAGATGAAAGGGACGTGAAGAAACTTTGAGCCACCAGTGAATCCAAGGGTTAATAAGGATGTACCCTTACCAGACAAGTTGGACCTCCTATATAGCAAGGTCATATAGGCATGCAGATATAGCCCTCTGCAGGG
Organism: Aquarana catesbeiana; assembly: GCF_042186555.1. Classification (NCBI taxonomy): domain Eukaryota; kingdom Metazoa; phylum Chordata; class Amphibia; order Anura; family Ranidae; genus Aquarana; species Aquarana catesbeiana. The sequence continues at coordinate 95,821,109 of NC_133330.1, forward strand.
ACACATGGATGGCAGTGTCTGGATCGTCCAACTTGTGCCGTGTTCAGCAGGGAAAGGTTCCAATACGTCAGCCTAAAGGGAGGCACTTGCTCGTCCCAAGGGCCGTGAGTAAAAAAAAGAGTAGGAAACTCCGATGGTGTAGTAAGATTATAAAAAATGTATTGCCTCATAAAAAACAGGGATCACATTACATCATATAATGGATAAAAGTAAAAAGTTAAAAAGCCGGCATACAAACGAACACCCGTGCATAACTACATGGGGCTAATAGCGTGATGAATAGCCCATGTAGTTATGCACGGGTGTTCGTTTGTATGCCGGCTTTTTAACTTTTTACTTTTATCCATTATATGATGTAATGTGATCCCTGTTTTTTATGAGGCAATGCATTTTTCATAATCTTACTACACCATCGGAGTTTTCTACTCTTTTTTTTACTCACGGCCCTTGGGACGAGCGAGTGCCTCCCTTTAGGCTGACATATTGGAACCTTTCCCTGCTGAACACGGCACAAGTTGGACGAGGCAGACGCTGCCATCCATCTGTCCCTGCAGAGGGCTATATCTGCATGCCTATATGACCTTGCTATATAGGAGGTCCAACTTGTCTGGTAAGGGTACATCCTTACTAACCCTTAGATTCACTGGTGGCTCGAGTTTCTTCACGTCCCTATTATCTTTCCTCACTCACATGGGCTGTATTGAACGAACTGTGGATATGCGTTTTTCTCCTTTGTGATCATGGTCCTCCTTCATGCGATTTTATTTTTGCACTTTTTTATGGATTGAACTTTATCACCAATTTTTGCACTTACTCACGCATTAATATTTGTCTTGATATTTTTTTAGCAATTTATGTATTTATTTATTTCAGTTTATCTTATCTGTATTCAACATTTTTTCAGCACGAATTTCAAATAGTGTGGTTTAGAGATACGCTGTCTTTACTCACTTGCAGTCTTATTCTACTCATATCTTCAGTATATGATTGTTGATATAGTGATATATGTCACTTAATGCAAGCGCACTTATTTTTATATATACTAATATACTATTTTTACAAATAAACATTTAATACATGAAAAGAAAAGATAAAAGATTCCCCATTAAGTAATGAAAAGAGCAAAATAAACTTGATTTGCAACTCCCTTTGTCAAATGAAAACCCCTCCCAGCCACTATTAACATGGAAAGGTCATAAATGCTTCATTAGAAGCCTGTTTATCAAACATGGGTCCCGGATAAAAAAAAAAAAAAAAGGAAAGAAAGACCAAGACAAACAGACTTCCTTCTTTAATTTACCCATACGCTGGAAGCTATATACAAATTATCTCAGGCCATGGGACAAAAAAATGAAGCCATTCACACTTGGGGAAAATCTTGATTTTCTCTTGTTACACAAGCCAAAGCCACCCTTGCCAGATGCAGAAGAACATAATATGAATTTGGCAATAAACCTGGCAGACGGTTAGCTACAGCACTTGGGAAGCAGAGAGTAAAATCTTTTAGCTCACATATTACCTAAAATTCAGAATTCTCCCTGTCCGAGGTTGAATCAGTATTAATGGATATTAAAAGGTTAAATAATTGTATTTTTTTTAAAATAACAAACTTGTTATACTTACCTGCTCCGTGCGATGGATTTGTACAGCGCAACCCCAATCCTCCTCCTCTCAGATCCCATGCAGGTGCTCCTAGCTTCTCATTCTTCTTTGAGTGCCCCCATAGCAAGCTGTTTGCTATGGGGGCACTCGTGTGTGCTCACTCCCGAGCCCTGCTTTGTGTGTCCATAAGATACACAGAATGTGGCTTGGCCCCGCTCCCCACTTTCTCTTTATTGGCTGTGATGGATGGATTGTGTCTCAGCCAATGAGGAGGCAGACAGCCAAGAGAGCAGCCGCTCTGATGCACATCGCTGGATTGGGTAAGTATTGGGGGGGGGGGGGGGGAATCTGCATACTGAAGGTTTTTTATCTTGATGCATGCATCAAGGTAAAAAACCTTCAATCTTTACAACCACTTTAAACCTAAAAGCAAACATTTATTATATTGCAGTTTATCAATTCTTAGATGTTATGGCTGCATTAGTTTTCTTTTTTAGGCTCTTTTTTCTATTTTTACCTGGTAAATTTGGCCAGTAAGTCTGTTGTTTTTCAAAAGAACAGCTCTCTTGCAGATGTATCAGTTACAGAGATGAGACAAACCATTTCCCGCTGACAGAGGTGCTTACAATGATAATATATATATTTTTTTAATGTAAAACCTTTATACCAAAAGATTTTTTTTTTTTAAATCTAACTGCTTATAAAGTGTTACCTGGAGTTATGCTTCAAATTGTTAGTGTATTTAAAAGAGAAGTATGGCTTTAAAAAACAAAACATAGTCATACTCCCAGCTGCAGCTATCCCCCGCCGCCTCCAAGACCGAAAAAACGGTCACACAGTTCTCAGTCTTCAGCCTGCTGAGAGCCGGTGACTGTCAGGCACCAGCTCTCTGCTCTGCCCCCCAGCACTCACTGGAGCACTGGGCTGTGCAGGGGGTGAAAGCAGCTGGCTCAGGCTCTCAGCGGCTCACTGAGGGGATGATCCAGCTGCTGGTCCAGGCATCTGGGTGGATCTCAACCATATGGTGAGATCTTTTCAGAGCCTGGACCAGCTCTGATCCATAGGAGAAGTATAGCAAAAACAGCTTTGGCTATACTCTTATTTAAATCTGCTAGTGCATCTAACACTCCTCCCCTCCCCCCAGACTGAAAATACTGCTGTCCAAATGTGCCACCTGTACTCCTTCATCCAAAGCATAGGCACTCTTTAACAGGAGGTGTGTTACTGCAAGATCACCAGGTGAAAACAGCCTAAAAAAAGAAAACTGATGCAATCACCACATCTAATGATCGGTAAGCAGCAAAATATTACATTTTTAATTTTGTTACGTTACATCAAGCAATACCAAGTACCCAAAATAGTAAATCATTACCCCCTGAAGTCCTCTCAGTGCCATTTTAAAAACTTTTGTCTCTGTGTTGGCACCTCAATTCCTGACAGCATACAATGTAATTACAGAAGGGCATAACCGTTCTACATGCCCATGTTACTGAAATTCCCAAAGGTAGTAAACACCTTCTCCCAGTGTTCCAGTTACAGCCCAATTGCTTGTGACATTCTAGCTATGTAGCGGTTCCCTAGATGGGTCATAATAAGCCTCTCTGACCACAGAACAATTGTTTACTTCACAGAGAAGTTTCCCAACCTCCTTAAAAAAGCTCCAGGTGAGCAAATTTTGACTGTCCCTTTTTTTTTTTTTTTTTTTTTAAGGATGGGAACTATAACCATAAGTATGCCCAACCCAGCTGTCATACAAGTCAGGGAGAACACCACTATGGAATCCAAGTGGAGGAAAAGTGTGATTAAGGATGGCCATCTGAAATCTGTGGCTTCAATTAGAAATGGCTGGGTCTAGTGATAAACATTTAGCACACTGACTCACCTTCTTCTGACTACTAACATCTTTTCCTCTTTCCAGTATCTTTGAGAAATACACATAGAAGCTCTCCTCTATAGGCAAGAAAATAAATCGCGCTACAAGTGAACCCAAATTGTTCACTATGTCATACACTCCTAAAGAGAAGACAAAAAATAAGAGAGATTAATTCATCTGGCTTATAAAAAGGTTGTGATGTTTAAAAATGCTATGTGCTACTGCAAACTGTATTGCTCGTACATATATTTGTAATCCTTGCCCTAAAAAAATAAAAGAGCTACGAGTACTAAATACCCAATACGGCCAGGGACAAGGAGGGGGGACAGGGGCCAAAGGGGTACCTGACCTGGGTCTAGTGTTGAGGGGAAGCGTTTTGAGCCTCAGCTCCTCCTGCACCTCAGGGAAAGCATCAAAGCAGTTGGCTTCTGCCTCCACCCACCACCTGTATGGCTTTAGTATCCTTAGCTCTGCCCATGTCTAGTTTCCATATCGGCATTTCAGCAGTAGCCAAGGATGGGAATGACAGATATTGCATCACATATTATATGACCAGCAAGCTGTAGAATGTGAGCCCATTTTATAAGCTCAGAAATGTAAAGTAAACTGCAGCATGGAATTAGCAGGGCCAGACTGTGTACTAAAATTATAAAAATGTAAGGATTTCCCACTTTACTTGCTTTATCAAGCTGAGCAGCCAGTGCTAATTATACTGATAAAAGAATTTTCATTCAAGGCCCACTTTAAAAACAGATCTGAAGCAATAAAAGGAGGGTGTGTAGTGTAAACTTACCCTGATCACCAAATGATAATACATTCAGAAATGTCATTACATAGCGTTCACCTGATTGGAAGTAAAGGACAAAATTAAACGTTTAGTTCTTAAGTGTTCCCATGAAAGGAAATTTCAGCATTTCACCCAATGTAATCATTTACAACTGTGTTTAGTTTTTTGTTATCATCATCATGTCCAAATATAATTTTTTTTGCCTCGGTGTGTCAATTGCGTGAAAACACTTGTTAGCGAATTATTGGCAAATGTACAACATATTCTGCTCTCAGCCCCTTCTCTGTGATTAAGGTTGCTTAATGGCCACGTTAAAGATGACGTTTATGTGAATAAGGACACATTGCAGTACAATTTCACAAGCTGCTATGCCAATGAAGACATATGTACAAGACAGGACATTACAAGAGTGACAGTTTTACTTTTGATATTGGGGGAGGGGGGGAGTGCAACATGCCAAAGCACTGAGCTACGAATAGCGAAATCTACTACAAATAAAATGACTGGGGTCCCCTGATCTCACTAAATGTTACAAGGCTGCTCAATTAGCATAGTCAGCTTGGTATCATACTCAACAAGCTTTTTTACCCTTGATGTCTATGGAATTTATGCCTTACTGCCCAAGACCTATTGGTCATTTAATGTGGTCAACTGCTAAGAAAAGACCCCCAATTTTGTATCCCATGTTATCATTCTCACTGAGCCTATGGGACAGGCTGTGTGCATCTTATAGCCTTAAATCTCCATACAGTCCCCTGGCTCCCCTGTTTCTCAACCCTCAGTTCATCATGGGCCTCACACCATCTGTGTGCAATTGGTGGACTAATAAAGGGCTTTTATGTATTGATGATGTGTGCAAAAGGAGGAAAGGCTCGCTCTTTGCAATTCCTTTACGAATATCACCAAATGCCAAATGTGGAACTCTTGTGTGATACATTCAGATAGCACATTTTGTTAACTCCTTACCGTGGAAATTTGAAATGTCTGGACTTACTGTCCTTGAATCTTTATCCATATCTATTGATAAACATTCTGGTTACATTACAGAGCGTTAGTCTATATTTTCTTCAAAATCTGTGAAGCTCCCATACACGACAAAATGGGAGAGTGATTTAAACACCGAACTAATTTTAGCTGAATGGCACAAAATCGTAGGCTGGGCATCCAAATCTTAAATCGATACCTCCATTTTAGAGGCCAATTGTAAAAGTAGTACTCAGATGATATATTGTGCCATTGAGACTAGCCTCTTATGTTCCCGGGGCTTCCTCTCTTTGCTTTAGAAGTTGTGGCCAAGAAGGCGTGTTTAATCATATCTGGTGGGCTTGCCCAAAAGTGCATCGATTTTTGATACGCGTCTATAATCTTATGTAGGAGCGAAAGAATGCCACCAGCATACCAAGGAACTCCAGAGTGGGTCCAAAGCTTTAATCAGAGATCACATAGTTACAGAGGATTGCAAAGTTTCAGAGCCACGCAGGACCCCTTCATCAGGCACGTGGTTCCAGCCAGTGGTCGTTTCAGCACCCACTTATTAGCACAGCCATTTTTACAGGAACGTGTGCATTGGGATTAATGCATTATTATTTTATGTATTCTTTGACTGGGACGAATCTGAAGACGCCTCCTCAGCATGCCTTTTTGGGCCAACCAGTGAGGGAACCCCCGAAACACGAGACAATTAATAGCATATATCTTTGTAGCAGCCCGGATAACAAAAACTAGGTCATGGAAATCCCCTACCATTTTGTTTGATTTACTCAAAGCTAAGTTATCCTGCTCATGATTAATGAAAAGCTCTCTGCAATCTTGAAAGATAAAATGAAAAAATTTGAGTAAACTTGGGGGCTCTGGCTCACATACATTTCGGGGAGGACCTAATACTCCTATATGAGGTCTTATATTCACCAGTGGAGAGAATGGGACGGTAGTCGGCTTCCCTTGTGTTCTTTTTCAGTTTTTCCTTTACTCTTTTCTATCCTTCTCTTCTTGAAAGAGCAACTTTTAGCTCCTTCGCCCCTACCCACGGATAAAAGCGGTGGGCTTCCTAGGAGGGGCGCAGGCATTGGAAACCTTTCCCCAGAGGAGGGTTGGTTTGACTGGACTGGTTCAGACTTTACATTGTGCTACGATAGACAAAAAGATATCTTTATAGAGTCATAGCCTATATTACTGGATGGAATGGCTTCCTACGGCCCAGTATGATCTTAGTTTATTCAGGAGAATGCATAGGCAATAGGAGACCAATAGATTCCAGCTTTTTTGGCTATTTGGGTTCAATATATTTTGTATAGTCTTTAATATGTCTTTTTTTTTTTTTACAAGCGTACTGGTTTCCATTTTCAAATCACACAATCTGAAATATGTTTGTTGCCCATCGTGGTGTACTACTCAACAGTATTTGCATGGACTCTTGTTTTGTACTTTACCTTTGAAATATAAAAGTTAAAAAAAAAAAATTTTTAAATTGGAAAAGAAATAATAAAATTATTTTCAAAAAACTTTAAATTTTTACTTGAACACAACTAACCCAATATTCAATTTTACACCTTAAAAGAACATGTCTTGGCTAGCTGCACATACCTTCATTAGCTCCTCTTTAAATTTAGTTTGTTTGTTATTGGGATATGACTTTCCCAGACTTCAGAGCTAAATTCTAGCGACTACAATTTCACCGCACAAATTGCCAGTGGTAATAACAGCATTCTCACTGAAGCGGGGCGGCAGTTGGTGAACTTAGCTCTAAAGTCTGGGAAAGACAGGTCCCAGAAACAAAAAGAAACAAAACCAAAAGAGGGCACCAAGGAGCTATTACAAGTTGGCATTTTTTCAGCTCCAGAAGGTATTACTCCCTTCATGACCAGGCCATTTTTTTTGTTATGGGGCATTGTGCTACTTTAACTGACAATTGCGCAGTGGAGGTGGAGGCGGAGCAGTGAGGAGATTGAGGTGGAGCAGTGAGGTGAAGTATGTGAGGGTGTGACCGTGGAGTATACTGGCTGGCATATCCTGTCTCCTCCTGTTACCTGGTGTGGGAAATTAGCTCTGCTTCCTGCTCCGAGATCCAAGCTCGTGGTACAGTACAGTGAGCGATAGCAGAGGCATTGGGCTGTCTGTGGCTGGAGCTGAAGGCTGTGAGCGTGGGGACCCTGCTGGTTTTACAGAGCCTGTATCTCTCTCTCCTGTGATGTGTCCTTGTGGCGTGGTGGCAGAGGAGAACACGCTTCTATTGGGAACTTTTGACATCTAGCAGCTGACTTCTGACATCTAGCAGCTTTGGGACTGGTATTGCTGGGCTCTCTCTCGGTTTGTTTAACCTCATTAGCAGATCTATTAGCAGATCTGTTTCCTCCTTACTCCCTGTGTTCTGCTGTGTCCTGCTGCATGTGTAGGAGCCCGATAACAACAGTGATTCTAGTGACTCTGGGAAAACTGTCAATGCTTACAGCACACAGTATGGAGGAAGCGGGGTCTGCTAATGTTAAATCCATCAAGTCTTCGGTACATGCCTCACAGGCTTCATTACAGGACTCATTGCAGTTGCTATGTGCGGATCTGCCTGTGGAGGAGGCAGGAGGCTTAGATATAGGAAGCTGTGTGTCATCTATCCCTCTGCAAACAAACAACTATGGGGGAAAACAGTCTCACAGTCTGACGCTGCACTGTGGATCATTTATCTACTCAGAGTGGAGCAGTACAGAATACACAAATTGTGGCTGAGTTTTCTGCTCATAGAGCTGGGAGCAGCCAGATTGATATTACCCCTGAGCCTACCATGCAGGATCTTTTTTTCAGTTATGCAGCAATGTTCTGCATTTTTGATAGCACTTTCTGGTCAAGTGCAGGCAGTTCGTGGGGATGTTACGTTGATTTGCCAGGATCTGCCTAAACTGCAGGAATGCACAACGGGTCTTGAAATCAGAATTAGTGATATGGAAGATTCTCTATCACCATTAAAGGCTGAAGTTTGAATCAGTTATAAAACGGACTAATGATAATACTGTAAAAGTGGAAGACCTTGAGAACCGCTTACGTAGAAATAATATACGCGTGGTGGGCTTGGCTGAAAAAGTTGAAGGAAATGAAACATGCACGTTTACTGAACGCTAGATTTTGGATAGTTTTGATAGAGCCAATTTCTCTGCACTTTTTGTTGTAGAGCAGGTCCACCAGGTTCCCACCCGTCCACTCCCAGCAGGTAGTGCCCCTAGATCCTTTCTTATCCGGTTTTTAAACGTCAGAGATAAGGAAAATATGTTACATAGGGCTCTAGAGCTATGAAGGAAATTAGTTACAATGGCTCTCAAATTACGCGTTTCCCAGATTTCTCGCCTGCTCTCCAAAAATCAAGGGCTTTCCTTTCAGGAAATAATAAAAAAAAAAATAAATAAATAAATAAAAAAAAAAAAAAAAAAAAGATTAAGAAACTGAACCTTCGCTATTCTATGATGTATCCAGCTTGTTTACGTGTGGTTTACGATGATCAAATAACATTTTTTGACTCTCCTTAAGCTGCCCAGGAATGGCTTGCCCAACATTTTTCAACTTTATGACAGAATTAGATTGAGTGAACGGAAATGATCTTCTCCTCTTTAGGGTCCTTTCCTTCCCATGGTCATGGTTTCTGAGAGTAGGCGAAGGCCATGAATTCAGAAGATGCCGTCAATCCACTTTTTGGTAATATTTTTTCCAGATTGGATGAGCAGGGTCACCACATGGATCAGTTCACAATGGCGTTACAAACACTCCTGAGTCGCATGGCTCACCTGGAATCTCCCACTGTTGCAGGCCATCCCTGCTGCTGCTCCAGTCTCTGTGCAGGCACCCGCCTCGAGTATTACCTCTATAAGAGGTATGTCTGGTTCCGCTTCGCTTCCCCAGTGATTTGGGGGCGATCCAGTCCAAAGCAGAGGGTTTCTCAACCAGGTTGAGATATACTTTAAGATCCTGCCCCAGGCGTTTCCCACTGACAGAAGCAAAGTAGGTTTTGTGATATCTTTGCTTTCTGAGAGAGCCTTGGCAAACCCTCTATGGGAGATGCAAAAACCTGTTGTCTTGAGTTACTCTGAGTTTGTGGGTTCTTTTAAAGTGTATTTGACGTTCCCACACGCTCTGCTTCTGCTGCCAAGCGCCTCATGTCCATCAGAGTACGAGAACTGTTGCCAATTACGCCATTGAATTCCGTACTCTGGCAGCAGAGGTTGCTTGGAACGATGAGGCCCTCGTGGCTGCTTTCTCTCATGGTCTCTCGGATACCATCAAGGATGAGATAGCGGCCCGAGATATACCCACTGAGCTGGAGGAGTTGATCACGTTTGCGCTTGGGGAAGCCTCCTGTACATTTGTCTCCGAGCTTTGCAGTCCCACCCTTACCTCCCTCACCTCCCATGCCTCCTGGTACCGAGTCGGTCAGTGAAGATGAATCCATGCACTTGGGCTTCACGTGTCTCTCTGCGGATGACTGAACCCTTTGGAGGAGGAAGAGGTTGTGCCTTTATTGTGGCCAGGCAGGTCACTTTTTGAAGTCTTGTCCTACCCGTCCAAGGAATGCCCGAACCTTGAGGTTCTGTCACGGACAGAACTTAGGTGGCGTTGTTTCGTCCCCAGTTATCCAGAAGGATAAGCCCCTGGTTTCAGTTACCCTTTCTTAGGCTGAGTCGTCTGTCGAGATACAGGCTCTAATCGACTCTGGGGCTGCAGGCCTGTTCATTGATGCTGCCTTTGTATTGAAGCACTCAATTCCACTGTAGCTGCGTGACATTCCACTTGCCATTGAGGCTCTTGACGGGAGACCTCTACAGCCTGCCCATGTGACTCATGAGACTGTTCCGCTGTCCATGGCCGTAGGGGCTCTTCACCATGAGATAATCCAATTCCAAGTTATTTTCCTCACCTAAGTTTCCACTGGTTATTGGTTATCCTTGGTTACAGGAGGCACAACCCCTCTTTTGATTGGCTCCGTGCTGAGGTTCTCTCCTAGTCGCCATAATGCAGTAAGACATGCTTCCAGAAGGTAGCCAAGGTCCTGTGCACCTCTTCACTCGCCTCCCAGCGCAAGGAGTACTGCAATTTTAGCAATGTTTTTGACAAAGTTCAAGCCGGTAGTTTGCCTCCACACCGGTCATACGATTGGTGCCATACCCCCTCGTGGCCGGGTTTACCCTTTGTCGGTCTTGGAGGATAAGGCCATGGAGGAGTATGTTGCAGACGCACTTTTGAGGTTTCATCTGCAAATCCTTGTCTCCTGCTGGTGCTGGTTTCTTCTTTGTGAAGAAGAAGAGTGGTGAACCGAGACCTTGTATTGATTATAGGGGTCTCAATCGTCTCACAATTAAGAAAGCCTATCCGATTCCGTTGATTACGGTTTTCACAAAGCTTGATTTGAGAGGGGCATACAATCTTGTGAGGATTAAGGAGGGCAACGAGTGGAAAATTGCGTTTAATACCAGAACAGCATTCAACATTTGGATGAAACAATCATATGCTCTGCCAAGACAGACATGCTTTTTATAAAACACATGTATCTTCAGCAGAACCAAAGCCCTACCAGCTTGTGGATATATATGATCATACATCCGAAAAAAATTAATAAAATAATAGAAAAACCAAATACTAGCTGAATAGATGTAACCATAATGGAAGTAAATGGTTACATCTATTCAGCTAGTATTTGGTTTTTCTATTATTTTATGAATTAATTTTTTCGGATGTATGATCATATATATCCACAAGCCGGTAGGGCTTTGGTTCTGCTGAAGATACATGTGTTTTAAAGAAAGCATGTCTGTCTTGGCAGAGCATATGATTGTTTCATCCGAAAGGAAGGTTCTGTTTCCTCTTTTGTTGACATAGTTCTTGCAGACTCAAATCTGTTCACTAGATGTCTCCCTGTGTCTTTTATTATTCTGATAAAGTTTAGGCAGGGTTTTTTTTTGTGTATGTTTTATAAACGTATACCCTACTGTATCAATGAGTTTTTGATGGATCCTCATTTGTACAGCTTTTATGCTGATTGAGATGGTATTGGGAGATGACAGTTTTTATTTTATTTTTCCATAAGAAAAGGTCCAGAAAATAAGCTGTGTTTTTTGGATAGCCGTCCTTTGTTAATGCCATTGCCCCCAATGATATTTTAAACGTACCATATTGATTTATATCTGTTACTAAATGGGATTTCCTAGCAGTAGTGGAAATCCGTTGTTTACAATAGAAAATATTTTAAATTTTAAGAGGAACTTTAGGTTTTAGTACACGTTTTGATCTGGTCCGCTATTTAAGCTAAAAAAAAAAATTAGTGTCAGACCCACTTCCTGATGACACGTGCTGGAACGCAAAATGCATAGAAGCTAGGTCTGACACACACCCCACGTCACTTCCACTGGGGGGTTGCCTAATGCTCTGAACGTACTTCCACTGCACTAGGTGTTTCCGATATACTGATGCACTCCCCTGCTGGAAATATTGTAAGCAACATTTAACAATAAACAAAACGATACAACACTATATCTGCCTTCCCTGGCTCTTTTTGGTGGAGCTTGATTTTCAGATGTGGGAGATTGGAGCGGAGGATAAATAACAAAGATTTGATCTGGCTGTTCCCGGGCTCATTCGACCAAGTTCACCATACATGTGAACGATTGATTGGAAAAAGATCGTTGAATGGTTTCCAGGATTCGAGGAGGTACTTCATGTCTTATGGTCACTTGCTGGCCAGGGCCATCTGGTGAGCGCAATTTGTTGTCACTTTGGGTGAAAAGTCACGAATTTTATTTGGAACACGGATTTTATTTCTCACATGGTGTTGGAGTGGAATCATCTAGAAAGAATTTTGGAGCGGTTTTGAACTTTTCATGATATATTTGTTTGAGAAATCATAAATGTATTAATTAATTTTTTTCAGAAATTTTTGTGCACATGTATAAAAAGTGAAGCCATTTACTAATATGCATTTATACACGGTTTTGAATGTGTACATACTATTTGTATAAATCACTTTTTGCATTTTTAAAAGCTGTTAATAGTAGGCGAGCTTATCTTAATATGCAGATTCCGGCAGTTATTAATAGGGATCAGGCGTTTTTGGCACTGGATGCCACCAAGGCATTTGACAGTGTAATATGGCCCTATCTATGGGCCGTTCTGGAAAAATTTGGTATGGGGGTATATTCTGTCAATGGGTCCAATTGTTATACTCTAGCCCTAGGGTTTCGATTAGGGTTAATGGCGTGCAATCCTCCCCTTTTATGTTATTTCGTGGGACAAGGCAGCGGTGCCCTTTGTCACCCCTCCTTTTTGCCATTGCCATTGAACCATTGGCATCCCTTCTTTGGGCGGCTTTGGACGCAATAGGTCTGGCAAGAGGAAATATGGAGGAAAAAGTAGCATTATATGCTGACAATGTTATGTTATGTTATGAGCTATATTAATGAGTTTGCGAGGTTCTCAGGGCTTGCTATTAATTGGGAAAAGTCTGTGCTTCTGCCGTTGGATCCACTCCCAAAGGATTTGCCATTTATATGCCTACAACTTCTAATTGCTTCCTCTTTAAAATATCTGGGAGTTACCGTGACCGCATCCCCTGTCATATGTAGCGGATATTATTGCTCAATTACTGAAAAGATTTCAACTTCAAAGTAGGGTTTGGTGTAAACCTCCTCTTTCAGTAATATGCTGCATACATTTAATTAAGATGGTCTGGATGCCGTAACTTTTATATTTTTTACATAATTCCCCAGTTTGGACCCTTCTGAAGAACGTTATTAAGATTAATAGGATATTTATAAATTTGATTTGGGGAAATAAGACCCCCTGTATCAAAGTAGATATCCTACAATATCAAAAGGCGGCTGGGGGGTTAGTGGCCCCAAACCCGAGGATTTATTTTCTTGCTGCTCAATTGCAGCATCTAGTACAGTGGGTATCGGAGGCCTCAACTGCCCCTTCATTTTGCTTAGTCTTTTTTGGTTTCCAAGGACGCCAGCCGCTATTAGCCGTGGAGGGGGCATCGGGGTGCTCCTCATTTTCTAATATAAGTACTAGGGTGGGTATAAGGTGTGGGAATCTGTTAACCTCCCTGGCGGTATGATTATTTCAGATTTTAGGTGCTGAAAGCGGTACAATTATTTTGCATGGAAATTTGGCGTTTTATATTGTAGGTCTGTAAATCTTAACAATAACACACTTAAATCTGTCCAAACCAGAGTCTAGTAGATATCCCGGGTATGATAAAGTTTGAAACACAAAAACATAAATTATAATATAATAAATAAAAATAAATAATTAAAAAAAAAAATAGTAATAAAATAAATTTCCCCACAATTCACTATCGCTCAATTCTGCAAGTGTTCTAATTTACTATCGCTGTTTTCTAGCTGGTCTAAAGCCACTTTTGACGTAAAGGGACACTTTTTGGTTGCTATGGACAATCTCCAGTTTCCAGGCAGAAAGAACAGTGTATATCATGTAAAACTGCATGCAGGGCATGGGACAAAGCACTGGGGACAAAAGGGATGTGAAATCATTTCATACAGTACTGTAATCTGTAAGATTACAGTACTGTATGTGTTATGATTTTTACTTTTTTTTTTAATTTGCCGCCAGGCTCCGCCCCCGTGCGTCGCGCCGCTCGCAGGGAACGGAGCCTGGCACGGAGAGGCTTCGGAGGAGGATGGAGCCCTCGGACACTGCGGGTGACATCGCAGGATCCCGGGGACAAGGTAAGTAAAGCCGCCCCAGGATCCTGCAATGCGATCCCGAGTGTGGCTCGGGGTTACCGCTAATGGTACTGAATTTTAACCCCGAGCCACACTCGGGAATACCGCCAGGGAGGCTACAAGGATACTGGGGGTTTCCTCCCCAACTAAATATAACCCTATTTGGGGCAATGATGCGCTGCCTGAGATATTGACCCTCCAGGGCTTTCAGTGATGAGAACAAGCGGGGATTCTTACCCTCTCTCAACTTTATGATAGGGGTGTACTTAAATCTTTTGATCAGTAGGTAAGGGAATTTTCTTTTAACCCTAGATGATTCTACCAATTTTTGCAGCTGTGACTTGGCTTATATGCCAAATTTTCTTCTTCCGTTTGGTTTCCCCTGGTCCCAGGTTTGGAAAGAGTGGTTCAGGCTACCGCTACTAAAGGCCCAATATGCGCTGCGTATAATTACAGTGTACTTCTAATAAATTTCATTGTCCACCTAGAGAAAAATGGGAGTGCGATATTGGCCCTATCTCTATGTCTGGGATAAGATTCTTCGGACTCTTCCCCTTATATCTCTTTTACCCTCATTTAGATTAACACAATTTTATATATCGCATAGGGTGTATAGGACCCCACAATTTTTGTTTAACATTGGCTTAACAACCGTGAGACGTGGCGATTCGGGGTAATTGATACATTTCCTATAACGATGCCCGAAACTTCAGGAGGTATTGGGCAGAGGTTGTGGGTACACTTAATGAGCTCTTAGATTTGAATCTTTCAGTGGATCCTTTAATATATGTCTACTGGGCCATCTTGATAGCTCAGTGCTTAAACCACCAAGGTGGTTTACTGTGGCACGAGCGCTCTTTGTGGCTAGGAGACAAATTGCCATTAGGTGGACCTCCCCTCACCCTCCAACTATATCTGATTGGATATTCGATCTGGATAGATCCATGTCCTATGAGAGGCATGTTTTCTTTATGAGGAATTTATCTAAGAGGTTTGATACTATTTGGAAGCCGTGGCTTGACCATACGGATACGGGACTGAGTTAGGAGTTACCTTTGCCAGAATATAGATGTATGAAAAAAGAAAAACAGTTTTTCATTTATAGGCTAAAAAGATTGTGTATTGACTTGACAGTGGAAGGAGTGGGAAAAGGGCTGGGTTAAAAATGCCCAAATTTTTTTTTTTTTTTTTTTCGCTTTGTGTATGTTTTTTGTGTTTTGATTTTAATGTTATGTTTGTATATATGTTGTTGTGGTATAAAAAAAAATAATAATAAAATGATAAACTATAATAAATAGTTAAAATCTGATTTAAAAAAAAAAAAAAAAAAAAAACACACCACGACAAATTGCGCAGTCACACAATGCTATACTCGAACAAAACTCTTTTTTCACACAAATAGAGCTTTCTTTTGGTGGTACTTAACCACCTCTGGGTTTTTAGTTTTTTTATTAATTATATAATTAATAATTATATTAATTATTATATTAATGAAAAAAGACTGACAATATTGAAAATGTTTTTTTTTTTTTTTTTTAACTTTCAGCTATAAAACATATTCCATAAAAAAAAAAAAAAAAAAAAATTAATAATAATAATAATAATAATAAATCACATCTCTTAATAAGTTTTGGCCAAAATGTATTCTGCTTCATATCTGTGGTAAAACAATCCCAATAAGTGTAGGTTAATTGATTTCTATGAAAGTTATAGCGTCTACAAACTATAGGATATATACTGGATTTTTTCTTTTTTTTTTTTCTTTATACTAGTAATGGCGGTGATCAGCGACTTACAATTGTGCTCATAAGTTTACATATCCTGGCAGAATTTATGATTTCTTAGCCATTTTTCAGAGAATATGAATGATAACACAAAAACATTTCTTTAATTCATAGTTAGTGTTTGGCTGAAGCCATTTATTAGCAATCAACTGTGTTTACTCTTTTTAAATCGTAATGACAACAGAAACTACCCAAATGACCCTGATCAAAAGTTAACATACCCTGGTGATTTTGGCCTGATAACATGCACACAAGTTGACACAAAGGGGTTTGAATCCTTTCATGACTAAGCCTATTTTTGAAATTTGGTGTTTACAAGTTAAAATCCGTATTTTTTGCTAGAAAATTACTTAGAACCCCCAAACATTATATATATTTTTTTAGCAGAGAATCTAGAGAATAAAATGGCGATTGTTGCAATATTTTTTATCACACGGTATTTGTGCAGCGGTGTTTTAAACGCAAATTTTTGGAAAAGTGACATTTTCATGAATTTTAAAAAATCCAAACAGTAAAGTTACCCCAATTTTTTTGTATAATGTGAAAGATGATGTTACGCCGAGTAAATAGATACCAAACATGTCACCCTTTATAATTGCACGCACTCGTGGAATGGCGACGAACTACGGTACCTTTGAATTTCCATAGGCGACACTTTAAAAATTTTTTACGGTTACCAGGTTTGAGCTACAGAGGAGGTCTAGGGCTAGAATTATTGCTCTCACTCTGACGATCGCGGCGATACCTCACATGTGTGGTTTGAACACCGTTTACATATGCGGGCGCGACTTCCGTATGCGTTTTCTTCGCTGCGCGAGCTCGCGGGGACAGGGACACTTTAAAAAAAAATTTTTTTTTTTAATTTATTTATTTTATTTATTTTTGTACTTTATAAATTGTGTTTAAAATTTATTTATTTTTTTTTTACTTTTATTGCTGTCACAAGCAATGTAAACATCCCTTGTGACAGTAATATGTGGTGACAGGTACTCTTTATGGAGGGATCGGGGGTCTAAAAGACCCCCCCATCCCTCCTTTACATTTCAAAGTATTCAGATCGCCGAAAACGGCGATTCTGAATACTGTGTACTTTTTTAAATTCGGCGCCATTGGCAGCCGAGTAAACGGGAAGTGACGTCATGACGTCGCTTCCGCGTTTACAACAAGAAGGCTGGAACGAAGCCGCTCGCAGCTTCGTTCCAGCCCGCCCCCAGCCGCCGAAGGCAGCCGAACGGACACTGGGCCTCCCGATCGCACGGGAGGCCCGGTAACAGCGGCGGGAGGCGGCGGGAGGGGGGGGATGTCCCCTCCCGCTCCTCCGGTATAACAACCGAGCGGCTTTTAGCCGCATCGGTTGTTATACTCGGGTAGCCGATCGCCCGCTGTAAACAACGGTACCGGGATGATGCCTGCAGCTGCGGGCATCATCCCGGTATAAGCCCGGAAAACCGAGTACGCATATCTGCGTACGGTCGGCGGGAAGGGGTTAAAAGGTAACCATCCTCACCTGTGATCTGTTTGCTTGTAATTAGTGTGTGTGTGCATAAAAGGTCAATACATTTCTGGACTCCTGACAGACCCCCTTGCATCTTTCATCCACTGCTGCACTGACGTTCTGGATTCTGAGTCATGGAGAAAGCAAAAGAATTGTCAAAGGATCTGCAGGAAAAGGTAGTTGAACTGTATAAAACAGGAAAGGGACATAAAAAGATATCCAAGGAATTGAGAATGCCAATCAGCAGTGTTCAAACTCTAATCAAGAAGTGGAAAATGAGGGGTTCTGTTAAAACCACGATCAGGTAGACCAACTAGTATTTCAGCCACAACTGACAGTAAAATTGTTCGGGATGCAAAGAAAAACCCATAAATAACTTCAGGTGAAATACAGGACTCTCTGAAAACATATGGTGTGGCTGTTTAAAGAGGGACAATAAGGAGGCACTTGAAGAAAGATAGGCTGCATGGTTGAGTCGCCAGAAGAAAGTCATTACTACGCAAATGCCACAAAGTATCCCGCTTACAATACACCAAACAGCACACAGACAAGCCTCATACCTTCTGGCACAAAGTCATTTGGAGTGATGAGACCAAAATTGAGCTTTTTGGCCACAACCATAAACCCTACATTTGAAGAGGAGTCAACAAGGCCTATAATGAAAGGTACACCATTCCTATTGTGAAACACGGAGGTGGATCGCTGATGTTTTGGGGATGTGTGAGCAACAAAAGCCACAGGAAATTTGGTCAAAACTGATGGCAAGATGAATGCAGTATGTGATCAAAAAATACTGGAGGAACATTTGCATTCGTCAGCCAGGAAGCTGCGCATGGGACGTACTTGGACATTCCAACATGACAATGAGCCAAAACACAAGGCCACCTGTCATTGGTTACAGCAGAATAAAGTGAGGGTTCTGGAGTGGCCATCTCAGTCTCCTGACCTCAATATCATTAAGCCACTCTGGGGAGATCTCAGACATGCAGTTCATGCAAGACAGCCCAAGAATTTCCAGGAACTAAAGGCTTTTTGCCAAGAGGAATGGGGAGCTTTACCATCTGAGAAGATAAAGAGCCTCATCCACAAATACCACAAAAGTCTTCAAGCTGTCATTGACGTTAAAGGGGGCAATACACGGTATTAAGAACTGGCGTATGTAAACTTTTGATCAGGGTCATTTGGGTAGTTCCTGTTGTCATTATGATTTAAAAAGAGTAAACACAGTTGATTGATAATAAATGGCTTCAGCCAAACACTAACCATGAGTGAAAGAAAAAAGTCTGTGTGTTATCATTCATATTCTCTGAAAAATGGCCAAGAAATCATAAATTCTGCCAGGGTATGTAAACTTATGAAGGAAAACAAATAGTGTAGCGCTTTTTAAAAAAACATGACGTGACACATGTCAAACAGAGGGTGATAAACCCAAATGATCACCACTAAAAATTAAAACAAAAAACAGTTATAGTGAACACTATAACAGATACTGAATGTCCAAGAAAAATCCAAGTGACAATATTCAAAATTTAGTTCAAAACTTCATGTGAATATCAAAATGTAGTTCAAAGCTTCATGTGAATATCCCAACCGCGAACCAGGATATATGGCTAAAGTGAGAAGTACCACCACCGAAAAATGGGAGGCTTACCGGAGCGTTTGAACCCACAAGAGCATATGTTCTGTGAGTCAAACGGGCTTGTGTTGTGTAAACAACCAATGGGAATGGACACTGGAACCTTCTGATGGCTCCTCTCTACACCATAGAAAGGAGCAGCCCAATCAGATCGTACAGATTACACTATATATTCGTTAAATAGTTCCGGTTTGTCAGGCATTTACAAGAATCTATCAGTCATCATCGTCTCTTATGAGACACACCTACATAGATATCTTCCATCTTGTGGATAGCTGGTTGTTCCTGTTCCAGCCATCTGAAGGTTCCAGTGTCCATTCCCATTGGTTGTTTACACAAACACAAGCCCTTTGACTCACAGAACATATGCTCTTGTGGGTTCAAATGCTCTGGTAAGCCTCCCATTTTTCGGTGGTGGTACTTCTCACTTTAGCCATATATCCTGGTTCACGGTTGGGATATTTACATGAAGCTTTGAATGCATTTTGATATTCACATGAAGTTTTGAACTATTATTTTTAGTTTTTGAACTATTTTGAATATTGTCACTTTTTTATTGTCAATTTTTCTTGGACATTCAGTATTTATTATAGTGTTCACTATATCTGCACATGTTTTTTGTTTTAATTTTTAGTGGTGATCATTTGGGTTTATCACCCTCTTTTTGACGTATGTGTCACGTCATGTTTTTTTAAAAAGCGCTACATTATTTGTTTTTCTTTGTATTGCTATTTATCCATTTTGCTGTGTTAGCTGCTATTTTTTAAAGGCAGCACAGAATTACTTGTTACACCATTATGTAAACTTATGAGCACAACTGTATAACGGGACTGCGATAGTGCGGAGGGCAATCTGACACTGACACTGGGGGGAACTGACCGACATTACCAGTGACGTTATTAAAGTGATCAGTGCTAATAATATGCAGGGTCACTGTACTAATGACACTGAGCAGTAAGGGGTTAACATCTGCGGGGATCAAGGGGTTTATTACATGCCTAACAAGTGTTTGTGTGTACTGTGTGCTGCTTTTACTGGAGATCTAGTTGTTTTTATTCTTTGCTTAGGAGGGAATGAACAAACCAGGTCACTGAACACGGCTCTGTGTTGTTTCCATTCACACAGCGGTGTTCAGTGAAGCTCGAGCAGAACACCAGGTGCCAGTGGTCAATCGTTGACTGGGACCCGTTATTGGCATGTGCTGTGACAAATCACAACACAGCCGGGCCGACAATGCGCGTTCTCTGCCCAAGCGCGCAAATCACATACTAGGTACGTAATCCATCGCATGGATGCCGCTCTGCCTCCGTATCTGTAAGTTATATGGTCTGCAAGCGGTTAAGCTGCACTTTAAATTTTAAAGCGTCAAACAGAATCTTTAAAGGTTCACTTTAATCATCTATGAAGGTCCAGGACCTTGTTCACATCTACTGACAAGAATCACCAAATATGATCATTACACGGTGTCTCAGTGACTCACCTTCTGTTAGAAGCTGCTTTAAAAATGACTGCTTGAAGAAACTCCAGGCTAGCCAGGCCTGTTTCCAGTCTATGAAGTCCTGTTTAGTAAATATAAATACGGTAAGTTAAATGAACATCATTAACATCTTTGCTTCCTTCCATCCCTGTGTGGCCAAGTTTATAGAGGGGTCTACAGGTGTTTCTGTAGGTACTTAAGTTCCAGCTTTATGTTCCCATCATCTCATCTGTAAGATCTAGCCACTTTATCCTTTATCTTCCCTCTGGTCTCTCTTCTTAAGGGTTTTCCTTTAGAAGAATATTTATTTTATTTTATTTAGATATAGAAAGCTCGTAGTTTGAGTGATGCTCTAAATTGGCTAACCTATTAAAGATGGAATCTTCCAAGAGAATTGTAGGATGCTTGCGTGAGGAACCTAACTGGTCCAAAACTTACATTTTCGGTAACTCAGGTTAGCTAATAAAGGGTATAATTTAAACTCTAAACTTTCCAGGTTAACTGCATTAGGTTATTAGCTTGTAGAATGCTGACATGTAATGGCAGGTTTTGAGCCACTACAACTTGTTTACTAAAGTGATTTTGGCATCTCTCTCTGTTCTCCTTATCTGCTTTATGTTAGTTTAATCCTAGCTAGACCTTCCCTACATCTTCCATGTTTCCTTGGTCAGTGTTAGTTATTCACAGAGACAGGGCTTAGGGAAGTCATTGTCTTCTTACACTTCAAAAGACTAGAAAACATCCTCTGTACAACAATTAGCTAAAGTAAAACTGTGTTGGATTCAACTTCTGTGTCTATTATTGAAAAGATAAGCTGCCTGTGGATGGTGAGAACCCAGGAGGGTCATGGTATTCGAAACAGAACAAAAGGGGATAGCAAGGGGACAGTTACTCACTTGTTTTTACACAAAAGCAGCCTCTATCACTTTAAGCGGTCATATTTACCCTGTTTCCCCGAAAATAAGACCTAGCATGATTGACGGTGATGGCTGCAATATAAACCCTACCCCCCAAATAAGCCCTACCCTGTTTCCCCGAAAATAAGCCCTACCCTGAAAATAAGACCTACAAGGACTTTAACTAGGGCTTATTTGGGGGGTAGGGCTTATATTGCAGCCATCACCAACAATCACGCTAGGTCTTATCTTCGGGGAAACAGGGTAGATTTGTACATATTATAGCGCATAAGAACTGCCTGATTTGGCATTGCACAGCAGCCGTTATTTCATGCCACTGTAGGGGTTAGAATGAGCACTGACCTGTCACAAGCACTCGTCAAGAGTGCCGACTATGCCCTCCCCCTTCCTCCATTCACAGGAGCGGTACTACAGCTTCCATGAATGAAAAGTTCTCTGTGAACAGTGGAGGAGGACCTTTCATCCATCTGCCCGTGCTTCACTAATAGATTGCATTTAATTGGTGGAAGCTATAGTACAATTTCCAGGAATGTAGAAGGGGGAGCGGAAAAAGGCAGGCATACTCGGGACTTATAACAAGTGTCTGTCACAGGTCCAGCACTTAGAATAATCCCTGCGGTGCCAGAAGTATATAGCTGTGGAGGTATGTGAGGGGGAAAGGGACTTAGTATTTCAACTAACAGACCAGCCAGAAGCACAAGGGTCACTTTGCATTGTATGTAGGTACCATCCTTTCTGCTGGTTTATTTGACTAAACTAGGCTTTAATGCTGTCTCCGGATCACTCTGGAGAGGCACAAACAACAGCTTTAGTCGCCGTTTCACAGTTCAACATCATACCACAATCGTGTGGGTTTTCCACTTTTTTTTGCTACATATAGAAACAAACATTGAACTCAACAGTACTAACTGTGGCCCATTCAGTTAACACTTACCTGACTTGCAGAATATCTAGGTAAGAATTCCTTCATACTGTGCAATGGGAATTGCTTTTTCTCTGCCTCCTTAGAGCCCAGGAACTTTGCAAAGTACAACATGTAACACAAAGCCAGCAGACTGGTGTACAGGATCTACGACACAAAAGATTTTTCAGAAAAAGCAGGTCCAAAATCAACAACTGAAGACTTGTAAACTAGTAAACCATTATTACACATGAAATTAAACTAGTAGTGAGAACGTATGTAAGCTGCCATAGCTAAAGTCTTCTTTTAAAAACACTAGTTTCCTGCCTGTCATCATAATCGCGTGGCATCACTCATTTTTAAAGTACACTCACCGGCCACTTTATTAGGTACACCTGTTCAACTGCTTAGTAACACAAACTGCTAATCAGCCAATCACATGGCAGCTACGCCATGCATGAAGTTCAAACCGAGCATCAGAATGAGGAAGAAAGGGGATTTCTTGGTTGTTGGTGCCAGATGGGCTGGTCTAAGTATTTCAAAAACTGCTGATACACTGGGATTTTTACACACAACCATCTCTAGGGTTTACAGAGAATGGTCCGAAAAAGAGAAAATATCCAGTGAGCGGCAGTTATGTGGATGAAAATGCCTTGTTGAGGTCAGAGGAGAATGGGCAGACTCATTTGAGATGATAGAAAGGCAACAGTAACTCAAATAACCACTTGTTACAACCAAGGTATGCAGAATACCATCTCTGAACATACAATACATCAAACCTTGAAGCAGATGGGCTACAGCAGCAGAAGACCACAGCAGGTGCCACTCCTGTCAGCTAAGAACAGGAAGCTACAATTCGAACAGGCTCACCAAATTTGGACAATAGAAGAATGGAATAATGTTGCCAGGTCTGATGAGTCTCGATTTCAGTTGCGACATTCAGATGGTAGAGTCAGAATTTGGCATAAATATGAAAGCATGGATCCAACCTGCCTTGTACCAACGGTTCAGAGTGGTGGTGGTGTAATGGTGTGCTGGGATATTTTCTTGCCACACTTTGGGCCCCTTGGTACTAACTGAGCATCATTTAAACACCTTAGCCTACCTGAGTATTGTTGCTGACCATGTCCATCACTTTATGACTACATTGTACCCATCTTCTGATGGCTCCTTCCAGCAGGATAATGCACCATGTCACAAAGCTCAATTATCTCAAACTGGTTTCTCGAACATGACAATGAGTTCACTGCTGCTGTAGCCCATCTGCTTCAAGGTTCGATGTGTTGTACGTTCAGAGATGGTATTCTGCATACCTTGGTCCTCCACATTTACCAGATCTCAATCAAATAGAGCACCTCTGGGATGTGGTGGAAAGGGAGATTCACATCATGTATGTGCAGCCAACAAAGAATTAAGGCAGTTCTGAAAGCATGCAAAAGGGGGTCTAGCCCGGTACTAGCAAGGTGTACCTAATAAAGTGGGCGGTGAGTGTATAAAATATCTATCTATATAAGTTAGTATCTCTCAAAAGTGAGTACACCCTTAAATTTTTGTAAATATTTTATTCTATCTTTTCATGTGACAACGCTGAAGAAATGACACTTTGCTACAATGTAAAGTAGTGAGTGTACAGCTTGTATAACAGTGTAAATTTGCTGTCCCCTCAAAATAACTCAACACACAGCCATTAATGTCTAAACCGTTGACAGCAAAAGTGAGTACACCCCTAAGTGAAAATGTCCAAATTGGGCCCAATTAGCCATTTTTCCTCCCCGGTGTCATGTGACTCCTTAATGTTACAAGGTCTCAGGTGTGAATGTGGAGCAGGTGTGTTAAATTTGGTGTTATCGCTCTCACTCTCTCATACTGGTCACTGGAAGTTCAACATGGCACCTCATCGCAAAGAACTCTCTGAGGATATGAAAGAAAGAATTGTTGCTCTACATAAAGATGGCCTAGGCTTTAAGAATAATGCCAAGAACCTGAAACGGAGCTGCAGCACAGTGGCCAAGACCATACAGCAATTTAACAGGACAGGTTCCACTCAGAACAGGCCTCGTCATGGTCAACCAAAGAGGTTGAGTGCACATGCTCAGCGTCATATCCAGAGGTTATCTTTGGAGAAATAGACGCATGAGTTCTGTCAACATTGCTGCAGAGGTTGAAGGGGTGGGGGGTCAGCCTGTCAGTGCTCAGACCATACGCCACACACTGCATCAAATTGGTCTGCATGGCTGTCATCCCAGAAGGAAGCCTTCTAAAGATGATGCATAAGAAAGCCTGCAAACAGTTTGCTGAAGACAAGCAGACTAAGGGCATGGATTACTGGAACCATGTCCTGTGGTCTGGTGAGACCAAGATAAATGTATTTGGTTCAGATGGTGTCAAGCGTGTGTGTGTGGTGAGGAGTACAAAGACAAGGGTGTCTTGCCTACAGTCAAGCATAGTGGTGGAAGTGTCATGGTCTGGGCCTTCATGAGTGAACCATAAATGCCAACATGTACTGTGACATACTGAAGCAGAGCATGATCCCCTCCCTTCAGAGACTGGGCCACAGGGCAGTATTCCAACACGATAACGACCCCAAACACACCTCCAGGACGACCACTGCCTTGCTAAAGAAGCTGAGGGTAAAGGTGATGGACTGGCCAAGCATGTCTCCAGACCTAAATCCTATTGAGCATCTGTGGGGCATCCTCAAATGGAAGGTGGAGCAGCGAAAGGTCTCTAACATCCACCAGGACCGTGATGTCATCATGGAGGAGTGGAAGAGGACTACAGTGGCAACCTGTAAAGCTCTGGTGAACTCCATGTCCAAGATGGTAAAGGCAGTGCTGGAAAATAATGGTGGCCACACAAAATATTGACACTTTGTGCCCAATTTGGACATTTTCACTTAGGGGTGTACTCACCTTTGTTGCCAGTGGTTTAGACATTAATGGCTGTGTGTTGAGTTATTTTGAGGGACAGCAAATTTACACTGTTATCCAAGCTGTACACTCACTACATTGTAGCAAAGTGTAATTTCTTTCATATATATATATAAAAAAACACACACACACACACACACACACACGTAAAACAGCTTCAACTCCTCTTGGAAGGCTGTCTGCAAGTTTTAGGAGAGTGTGTCTATGGGAATGTTTGATCATTCTTCCAGAAGCTCATTTGCGAGGTCAGGCACGAATGTGGATGAGAAAGCCTGGCTTGCATTCTCTGCTCTAATTCATCCCAAAGGTGTTCTATCTGGTTGGAGTCAGGACTCTGTGCAGGCCAGTCAATTTCCTACACCCAAAACTTGCTCAATCAGGGGAAGTGTCAGCACAAGTCTGATTATTGGAGGACAGGCAGGATGTTCTCCCAGCACAGCCAGAAAACTGACCATTTTGGGATGGATGTGCTTCCATGCCTAGTGTGGTCAGTTTTAAATAAGAACACTGGGGGACTGGCAGGATCACCAGGAAGGAATCAATTAAAAAAAAAGTATCCTATCATTTTTTTGTAACACAAGCACATGGTTCAACAGATACATATTAGGAATATGAAATGTTGGGGTAACATATTCTTTAAGTAAACAATTCAGAACTGGTAATGTCCTAATGTCACTTGCTGAAATTTGATTACAAAGAAGTAAAATGACGTATTATCACAAATGATTTCTAAAACTTCCTTACTTTTTACTTCCTTTTGCGATTAACATTTGTAAAGTATAACCAGGAGAGGTTTAATGCTATATAAACCAGCATTTCTCAACCTTTCTTTAGTCACAGCACCCTTTAAACAGAGCGACCAAGGATGCGGTGTAGGCCAGCTGTCTTAGCAACCGGTGATGTCACTCATGGTCTCCTAGCTGGTTTGTTGACATATTTTCCAATTTACTTCATTTTTGACAACACCGCTGATGAAACCACATGTGGCACCCTGGTTGAGAAAGGTGGATAATGGATATAAAAACAAACCACTTTTTTTGTTTGTCATTTAAGGATATTTCCCAATTAGACACATTAGATAATCGTCAATAATATAACAAGAACACCATTCAACACTAGAGTTTTACAACTTACTGTAATATCTGCTGACAGTATCTTATCTATCTTTGCACATTTTAATTGTTGATTTATTGTTTGGATGTGTATTTTAAAGCCCTGACGAAGGAAGCCCCCTTGGAACCACTGAAATGTGTTGGCTCGTTTCAATGAATGCATCAACAGATTCAATCAATCTAGACACTATTAAGTACACACATATATATATATACATACATACACAGGTGAAAGGACACCGGCCAAAAAAGCTTTCAGCTCCACTAAGCCGCAATTTTGTAGCAGGCTATGAGGAACGTAAAGAAAGGACCAGGTAGCAGCTTTACAAACGTGAAAAACAGAAGCTTGATGCTAAATAGCCCAGGAAGCACTGGCACTCCTGGTGGAATGGGCCTTGCCTGGGAAAGCATGAACCTTGCCCTTGATATCATAGGCCTAAGAAATATGCTGTATGAATCCACCTGGAAATGGTGGATCTAAAAGCAGCCTGACCCTTGCAAGGGCCCACAGGCAGAACATATGGAAAATAAGATTGTGGAAACCAAACTACAGTCTTCAGATAAAGTCAAACAGCTCTAACGGTATCCAGAGTGAAGCACCTTCTCCTTAGGTTGCTTACGACTAGGGCAACAAGATAGAAACACAATGACCTGATTCATGTGGAATGAACAAAGTAGGAAAGAGGACTGAAGCCTTAACACCACCTTATACTCATTAAGAACCAGGAAGGGTTCCTTGCAGGAAAGTGCAGCAAACTACAAGACCCTGCAAGTTGTGGAAATGGCAACCAAAAATACCACCTTTTGCGTATGGAGCGCCAAGGGAGTCTCTCAGCGAGGTTCAAAGGGAGAAGGCTGCAAAACACACAAGACCAAGTTAAGGTCCCAAGGGTGGCCACACAGGCACAACAATCCTTGTGACAACCTCCGCAAAGGCTTTAACCAAGGAAAGATATGCAGTAGGTCTTTGAAATAGAACAGCCAAGGCCAATGAACAGCCAAGGCTAATGGTACTTACAGTGATTGTAAAGTTTCATGTTTATTTTTTTTTTAAATAACAAACATGTTGTTATACTTACCTACACTGTGCAACTTTTGCACAGTGTGGCCCCGATTATCCTCTTCTGGGTTCCCACGGTGGCTCTCGCGACTCCTCCTGTCATCAGATAACCCCATAGGAGAAGCGCTCTCCCGGGGGGGTTACCTTGCCCCCCCCGGCGCCCGCATCATTGGATTTGATTGACAGCAGCGGGAGCCATTGGCTGTGCTGCTATCAATCTAGCCAATCAAGTGTCGGGACCCCGTACAGAGAGGGAGAGCGCGTCTCCGCCGAGGGGTTGAAGGGGCTCAGGTAAGTAAAATGGGGGGGGGGGGGTCTAGGGAGCCGGTCACTGCCAGAAGTTTTTTCACCCTTTAAAGGCTAGAGACATTGCCACACCACACTGGAGAAAAGCCAAAATACGTCCCACAGCATACAGTCAAGAATGAAACTTACAAGCCTCATACTAGGTGAGGTAAGCCTTCCATATATGTCGGTACAACTTCCTAGAGGTTGACTTTTTGCCCTGCGGAGGCTAGGGATTGCAGAGTCAGAAACAGCCCTCTCCCTCTGGACTTGGGCTTTAACAAGCATGCCATTAAGGCTAGTGACTGTAAAGCAGGATGGTAGATCGGACCCTGCAGTAGCAAATCTTGTCTATCTGGAAGAGCCCACAGTTTGTATGCTTAGAAATTCATGATCTGCGTATACCATGGTTTTCTTTGCCAGACAGGCACTATCAAAATCACAAGAATGCCCTCTACCTTTATTCTGCACAACAGGCAAGGGAATAGCTATAGTGTAGGCAGGGCATAAATCAGGGAAAACTGATCCCAAGGAACTACCAAGGCATCTATTGCAAATGCCGGAGAATCCATGGGAGTGGAACACAAATCTATCTAGTTTGCTATTCGATCTGGACACAAAAAAAGGACTTGGGATCTAGCGTTCCCCACCGCAGGCAAATCTCTACGAACACTTCTGGGTGAATGAGCCATTCTTCTGGATTCAGCTGCTGATGGCTGAGAAAATCCACCTGTCAGTCTTTCATGCCCAGGAATATGCATGGCAGAGAGGGCTGGAACTTGAAGTTCTGCCCAAGACAAGATCATATCTGCTTCTTCCTGAGCAGGATGGCTTCTTAACCCTTCCTAATGGTTGATGTATCCTACAGTCATAGCACTGTCCAACTCACTCTGACGGGAAGACCCCAAAAGGTAGACAGACCAATGTAGAAGAGTTAGCTGGATTGCCTGAATTTCCAGGATGCTGATCGGCAACTTCTGCTCCTTAGAGAAACCACAATCCCTAAACCAAGAGGCTCTCCTGTACATCTCCCTGGCCCGACGCGCTTTCATCTGTCGTCATTACCTTCCAATTCATCAGAAGGAAGTATTTTCTGCTATCCAGCATCAGCGTGGATATCCACCATTCCACAGCACACCCATGAAAGCTGCCTTACAGAGTCTTCCAAGGCATCCACCGAGAAACTCTAGCCTTTTGGAAAGTCTTCCAGGAGCTGCCAATTGGCAGGATCTTCCAGGTCTGATTTCCTGGAATGGAGAATACGCTTCACCTGGACTTGGCAAATTTCCCTTGGCAGCCTGCAGAACTGCTCCTACCAGAGAGGATGCTTTAAAGTGGGCCTCTAACCTCTTATTCGTGGCATCTTTAAAAAGACCAGGCCCTCATCCATCTGGACTGTCCTATTTAAAGTGTTTGTTACCCGAAAAAAATAAAATAAATAAAATAAAATGTATCCTGTTCCCTTAAAGCATTAATAACAGCACAGTGCTTGTGCTGTGTAATTTGGCCCCTTCTATCACCTAAAATACCTGGCTGATCCTGCCTGGTTCTGCCCTCCCCTCTGTAAACTGACCAAGGTATATCATGGCTGCTGAGCCCTGACAATGTGGTCAGTTTACGTGTCTCCATCATCCGCAGCTCTACTCTCTGCTCTCCTGTGTCCCGCTCTGTCCTGCTCCCCCCTTCCCCTCCCTGCCTGTCAGCTCTGTGCACGCCATGATCCTCCCCTCCTGCTGCTTTCATATCTATAGTATAAGCATGTCATCCCCTCTGTTAAACAACATTATGTGTCCCTGTGCCTTTGCTGTATAAAACAAATGCAGATTATACCTTCTATCAGAGCATCTCCCGGCGCTCACGTGACTCCTCTGCCAAAAAGTCACGTGAGTACTGGGAGACGCTCCGATATAAGGTATAATTGCCATTTTTTTGTTTATACAGCACAGGCACAGGGACACATAATGTTATCTAACAGAGGGGATGGCATGCTTATATTATAGTGGCTCAACAACCGCTTTAAGTATGAAATACTCAAGTCAACAGTCAGAGAACCCCAAATTTTGTAGAATTCCTGCTCCACGGACCACTGTAAGTATAATAATTTGGTGGTGAAAACACCTTGTGCGAGTTGACCCAATTAGCATACATCAGTTCCTGTAAATGATGGTGCAGTAGAAAAGACTTGGGAAATCTTGGTGGTTTCCAGTACCCAAAACCTGTGACTTAGGGGAAGCGGATTCCAGCAGCTGTAAAACAGTTAGTCCACACCACACCACATCCACCATGAAGTGTAGTGTAGTGGTCTTCTGTGTTTGAGAAAACTTTGGACCCTGAGATTCCTACTGAGAGGACAGTGTCCAGGTACAGTTCCTCTTGGTCTATTATCTGTAGCAGCCCATTTGGACAGTCCTACCTCTTTATCAGAGAGATACACGAAAGTCTACCCATACAGTCACTAGCCCAAAACAGACTTAGTGGAGCTATAAGGGGTTATGCCTGGATTCCAGAGTGAATTCGCTGGATTCCAGTGTCAATTCAGCTGAAGGTGATAGCCTAACCAAACCAAAGGAGTCATGAATATGAACTCCTCTGTATCCCGGGATGTATGATTAAAATTTACAACATTTCTAAAAGGAAAGAAATTTACAAACAAATTATATGATAACTTCCAGATATTTTTAAAAGCATTGTGGATTTCTTTTGATTACAGACATATGCCTTACCTGAGTGAATGAAAATATGAGAAGTCCCCATTGAGGAAACAGAAGCACCAGAATTACAGTGACTGAACAACGTAGAATAATTGCAAGACTCTCAGCAACCACCTGGCAAAAAAAATAAACAATTTAAACTACCAGTAAGGCCATCAAGCGAATTCCTACCGCTGGAAACACAGGAATGCGAACAATTGTGGCCGCTCAGCCTGTGCCTAGCGACAGATGACCAGCCTTGGAAGCAGATTGCCTCAAGGACCGATCATCAGTTATAGCTTACATGGATGTAGGACAGACACCCAGTACTGTAAATTGTTGTTGAGGTGACTCACAATTCAATTTCTGTAAGTAATGCCTATACTTATGAGTAAAAAACGTTGGTCACATACATTATACTACAATATTGCTGTTTCTTAATAGTTGGATCAAACTTGTATGGATCAAAGAAATCCTGATGAAGCGAAAAGTATTGATACTACATTGGGTGCTACATCCATATAACACATAACTGTATACACTTTATAGGTCATTTTATATCTTTTATACATTTACAATCTTGATAATGATTATTTTTATGGCATTTATTACAATAAAAATCATATTATATTGGTAGCATCTTTTTATATTTGTATAATGTCTTATGTCTCCCTGGCAGCACACTGAAAGTCCTTATATTTATATTAGTTTAGTTCTGTGTTACAACATGGATTGCACCCCCATGAAAGGATATTTATGATGCTCTTGATCAGCCTCTTTCACCTGGGGTACCGCAGCACTACATCTGCCAATCTGTGTGGGTGCCATTTAGAATTAACACCACCCCTGCTTGTCTGCTAAAGAGAGGTGTGTTAGGCTGCGTGTCAGAAATGCATGCATTCCCTGACTTACAGTAATGTGAACCAAGCCTCAGACTGAAAATACATTTCAAGGGCACTCTGACTGGACAAAGATTCAGGTACACTGCTCTAGATTCTACTGCCTGATAATTAATGGAGGGTGAAATGGGGGAAGATGGGGTGGGGGGGGGGTTAGTGCAAGTAATAAAGTGTTTCCCATGGTACAATCAACCAATGTCAATTATAGTACTGTTTGTACTACTACTAAAAAAAAAAAAAAAAATGATATGCACAAGTGCAAAATGTGACAATGATTTAAAGTGCTTGGTCGCCAATGCCAGAAGTCTGCCAAGCAAAAATGGAGTTGGAAACTTTAAAGCATGAAGAGAACTATGACTGAATTGTCATTGCTGAATCTTGGCTTCATTCTTCATATGAATGAGTTAATAATATTCCTGGCTAAGCTCTCTTTCGTTAGACATGGTAGAAATGAAAGATGGTGGTGTCTGTCTCTACGATCTCAAAGTGAGTGCAAAAGAAGACCTTACTGATATAGAATGTGATGAGGCTGAAGCGTTAGAGCCCTTTCACACTGGGGCGGGGGCGGCGTCGGCGGTAAAACGTCGCTATTATTAGCGGCGTTTTACCGTCGGTATGCGGCCGCTAGCGGGGCGGTTTCACCCCCCGCTAGCGGCCGAGAAAGGGTTAAATACCACCGCAAAGCGCCTCTGCACTCCGTAAGATGTTTAAAGCTTGGAATATTTTTTTTATAACCTAACCCTGCTTTAAACTTCTCCACAACTTTATCCTTGACCTGTCTGGTGTGTTCCTTGGCCTTCATGTTGCTGTTTGTTCACAAAGGTTCTCTAACATACCTCTGAGGGCTTCACGGAGCAGCTGTATTTATCCTGAGATTAAATTACACACAGGTGTACTCTATTTACTAATTAGGTGACTTCTGAAGGCTATTGGTTCCACTAGATTTTAGTTAGTGGTATCAGAGTAAAGGGGGCTGAATACAAATGCACGCCACACTTTTCAGATATTTGTAAAAAAAAAAAAAAAAAAAAAATTTAAAACCGTTTATCATTTTCCTTCCACTTGACAATTATGTGCCACTTTGTGTTGGTCCATCACAAAAAATACATTTACGTTTTTGGTTGTAACAGGACTGTATGAATACTTTTTCAAGGCACTGTATATATCTATATAAAATATCAGTTTATATACTTACATACCTTTAGCCTTACGAAAAGATGAGCTTGTGCAAGTACCCAAAATGGTTCTGCTATAAGTTCCACCACAGCAGACACTCCAAAAGCCAAAACGCTGGTGCCATAATGTGGGATAATTTCAGGGTCCGGGACTTCCAAGACTCTAAGCCATATCCACCCTAGAATGAACGACCAGCCGATTCCTAATGGAACACTAAAACCATTGCACAACAAAGTATGTCAGACTATAGATGACCTATGATTATTTTCAAATGGTCAGGTGGGAAATGTATGCTCTTTAATTAAAGCAATGCAAGAAAGCTGGCATCATAGTGCATATAATAACCAATTGGTAACATTTTGCAACATTCATGATTTCACAGAAGAATTAGGATACATACTTTCTACTATACCTATATTTTATAAGTACATTTTCTTATCCTTTGTCCTAATATAGCTCACTACATAAATACAACATTTAAATAACCCTAAAGAAGATGACTATTTGTAACAATATTGGGGATGTCTCTGTCTCTTCTACATATCAGCACAGGCTACCTACCATGTTTCCCCAAAAATAAGTCCGGGTCTTATATTAATTTTGGCAACAAAAGGCACAGTAGGGCTTATTTTTGGGGTAGGTCTTACCATGTAATGTGCTGTGTTAAAATGCTTAAAAAATCCTATAATCCACTATATTACAGTAGTATATAATGTACAATGTGTGTGTTTCTGTAATATAATTGTGTCAAATACCTTTGTTACAGCGCTTCCATCACCCGCTGGAGCTCTCTTCCCTGCTTCCATCACTGCATGGGGGAGGGGGGGGGGGGAGAAAATTCTGACCGTGTGTACGCGCCATAATAGAGTGGAGTATAGGATTTCACAAGCATTTTAAACTAGGGCTTATTTTCAGGGTAGGGCTTATATTGCAGCCCTCCTGGAAAATAACAGTAGGTCTTATTTTCGGGGAAACAGGGTATGCCTAATGATAAATCCTGTTTTGATCTGTATAATCTTATTCTCTTAGACACAGCTTTTTAATTATTTGCCTAATAAAATCCTTTGTGCATTATAGCGTACTGGGTATTTTTGTGTCCCATTATCAAATTAAATAGTCTCTCAAAATAGGATCTACGGGAAAGATCAATGGTTCTATAAAGCGAACCAAGGAGACAACTGTCAAGAACAAGCACTGACAGAAAAGGCTGTGGCAATACAAAATACTTAAAAAATAAGGACGTAGTTCATGAAAAGCCACAAAGTAATATATTCTGTCATTCAACATGACCTTGATCTAAATACAGTAGATAGCTAGGTCAGTAAATAAAAGTCAACAGAATACAATAACTTGACTTGAATGACAAGGATATGCTTGCATTTTCAGCAATGGAATCTGACAGCACAGCCCGGAGACATTTCAGTGGTGATACTCACGCAAGCCAGGTGAGGTGTATAGTATGTGTCCAGCTCTGCCGGGTGGAGTGGCTCAGGCAAGCTCTTCGAAAGGCTTCTCGGGCAAGGAACACTACTGTGGTATATAATAGGGTCAGCCTAAAAAAAAAAAAAAAAAAAAAATATGATCAATAAAAAAACAAATACTTTAACAACTACTGTATTTTATTTCTAAAGTGGAACAGCAATAATAACCTGAAAGAGGTTCACATTCTTCCCCACTCTTTTCAAAACTAAGAGAAAAAAAAAAAAAAGAAGGTTGGCTGGAGTTCCACTTTAACCTTTTCATGTGTGGAGGTTATCAAAAAACTTTTGTGACCATACCAAAATTTTGAAGTTTTAAAAAGGGAGAAAAAGTAGGGCCAAAACTCTTTTGGTCCTACTTCTCCTGGGGATCACAGGAGTGTACTTTTTCTGCACTCCTAAAAGCTCACTGTTGGCTGATATCACTCAGCCGGTCCAGACTCTGGGTGGATCCCGACATTAAATTCGGATTCTCTCCAGATGCCTGGAATACCTGAGAGCCTGAGCCAGCTGCTCCTGTCCCCTCTACAGCCCAGCATTCCAGTGAAAGCTGGAGGGACAGAGCAGAGAGCGGTGACTAAAAGTCACCACCTCTCTGTTTACTGAAATCTGAGAACTGAGAGATCAATTGTGTTTGATTGCTCAGTTCTTGGTGTAGAGGTGGCAGGGGACAAATGCAGCATCAAATCAATGCTGCATCAACCTGAGTATAAATGTTTGTTTTTCTTTAATCCCAAACTTCTCTTTTAATATGCATTTGTTTTAGGATACATGGGGGATATTTACTAAAACTGGAGAGTGCAAAATCTGGTGCAGCTCTGTATAGAAACCAACCAGCTTCCAGGTTTTTTGTCAAAGCTTAATTATTATTATACAGGACTTGTATAGCGCCAACAGTTTACGCAGCGCTTTACAGCTTGAGGGTAGACAGTACAAATACAATATACTTTAATACGGTAGGAATCAGAGGGCCCTGCTCCTTAACTGAACAAGCTGAAGTTAGAAGCTGATTAGCTACCATGCACAGCTTCAGCAGATTCTGTGTGCTCTAGTTTTAGTAAATCTCTCCTATTGGGTCTTAATTTAGTCATTCGTTTTAAATAATAACCTAAATACATTTTTTTTGCTACATTAAGCAGAAAAATGGACAAAAATGCAATTCTCATTTAGGGCTTGCACCGTGTTCCAAACACACTGGGTATGACCCCAAACATAGATCGCAAACCCAGTACGTTTGCCTGCACCGGATTGCCTGGTACCAATAAATAAATGGGCTGATATTCTCCACCTTCCTGTGCAATTCCAGTGTGAACAAGCACTTAATGTGTTTTGTATTCTTTTTACTAATTTAAATATTTACAATAAGAATCAGTAAGAATCTTTTTTTAGATCCCTTTCACAATGATGGACCGATTGGGCCTACCTGTCAGTTTGACAGGTGGACCCGATCGGACCATTCATTTCGCTCTATGGAAAGGTGGATGTCAGCTGACACCCACCAGCATCCAACATCGATCCTGTCTGCTAAAAACAGACGGATGAGGATTATTCCCCATCTGTCTGGCGGATCGGATTGGATGACATTTAGATGGAAACAGACAGGCAGTCCCTTTCTCATCCAACACCCATAGAGGACAGCAGGCTATGTCTGCTTTGTATTAGCAAAGCGGACACGGACCTGTCATCTACCTGCTCAGCGGGGATCAGCGGAGAGATCCCCTGCTGAGTGGGCTGATCTGTTGGCGTGAAAGGGGGTCTTAGCCTGAATACAGAGACCCCAAATATGCTAAGGTGTTGACACATATGTGAATGCTAGATCATCCCTGAACAGTTGCATATATATATATATTTTTTTTTTTTTTTTTTTCTTTAGCATTAGAGGTATAGTTGCATATATTTTAAATTTGTTTAGACTGTACTGTGCTCCCAGTTCAATGCATGTACTACAAGAATAATTAAAAAAAAAAAATCCAAAATTTACTTGAAACATTAAGATAAATCTAAGGGACCAGAGGAATCCCTCTGGTGCCTTATAGGGGGTCGACCAATATAGTTTTTTCAGGGTCAATACCGATTTTTCGGCCGCCTTTCAGGCTGATAGTCGATATCAGGTGCCGATATTTTGTACATCACCATCACCTGCCACCATATGCAGCATGTCACTTGCAACTGTCATCTGCCACCCATATGCAGCTTGCCACCATCACCTGCCACCTAGATGCAGCAAGTCACTTGCCTCCGTCACCTGCCACCCATATGCAGTATGTCACTATTTACACTACTTTTGGCAGCCTCTCTCCTGCGGCGTCCGAGCGAGTAAACTTCCACATGCAGGTGGGCGTACGGTGAGAGATGACGTAGCTATCTCTCTGTTCGCCCTTGGCTCCAGCTCTGTGAAGAGTAGCCTTAGCGTAGGGGTGGAACAGCGGTGATGCCAGGCGGGCAGTGAGAGATGATGTCATCTCTCTGCTGCCCCACTGACAGAGATTGGCAGAGAGCGCCGCACGGGGACAGGGGGAGGAGGTCTGACCAATATCGGTAATACCGGTAATATCGGTAATGTGAAAATCTGCCCCCGATAATCGGCCGGCCCCTAACATGTTTAATGTTAATAAGGCAGTGCGGCTTCCATATAGATGCAAATATATGCTACCAACACCTCTGTTTTTAATACATAAGGGTTTATTTATAAAATAAAAAAAAATTGATGTGCAAATGTCTCAGCATTTGCACAGATATTGTGCCCCCATAACGTTTGTATTTTGTGTGAAATGTTTTCTATTTCCTACGATCTTTAGCTTCATCTAGAGGCCATAATGTGGTGTTTTCATGTTTTTGGCACTTCAGGAAAATACCGCATTGGGACACTAGTTGGAGCTGACGGTCATAGGAAATAAACAGAGAATGACATTTCACACATGATATGCACATTACTGGAATTAATTGTGATGTCTCTCCGCAAATGCTGAGAAAGTTGCTAAAATGTTTTTTTCTTATAAATGTTGCAGATAGTGTTTAACCTCCTCCCGCCTGGCCACAATATTTCAATATAGCCGGACAGGAAATGTGTTGAGTTGAGAGGACGTACTGGTACATCCTCTCACTATAGCTGCCCTCGAGTGCCCTTGAGAGCTCTGTACCATGTGATCGCAGTGACCAATCACAGTGATCATAAACATAAACAAAGGCTGCATGTTGCAGCTATTGGCTCTCCTTCCTATCACATAGAGAGTGGTATGAGAGGAAATCAATCTGTGCTTGCAGTGAGTTACGGTCTCATTTTGCTGTTAGACACACACCACAGCAGCCATCTACATTGCCCCGATTGCTAGCCAAATCAGTGAAACTGTTACACACCAGTGCAGCCATTCATTGTGTCCCTAATTACTAGCTACACCTGTCCCAGTGTCACTAGTGCTGCCGGCAAAACCTGTCCCAGTGTCACCAGTACTGTCAGCAACACCTGTACCAGTGTCATCACTGCAGCCATAAAACATCTCTACCAGTGTTACCGTCACACAAGTACCATGTCACGAATGCAGCCAGTAGTATCTGTACCAGCATCAGACTAGTGCAAACCTGCAACTGTGTACCTGATCATTTTCACACCAAGTACAGTGTCACCAGAATGCCCAAAAAAATGTCCAAAAAAAAGTACACAAGCGAGGAGGCCTTTCAGATTCTGGAGCACGCAGAAGACAGTAGTGGGGTGGAACTCTATGAGATTCAGATTCTGAATTGAACCTGTGGCAAGCAATAGTTCAGTAATGATTCAGAGGATCAGATGTTCTGAACAGCAGAAGACAACCACCAGCAGTGCAGTACATCCTTGGGAAGTGGCAAGCACCAGCAGCGCAGTACACCTGGATAAAAGGCCAAGTACAAGTCGTGGGGTGTCACATCAGCCATCAAGGATTTGGGCCCATACTAGTGTCCTGGTAATGCTGTATAACAATGTCAATTGCCCAAGAAAGGGAGAGGAGCGAGGCATCAGACTTGCCCAAAAACTACAGGTGGTCTATCTTGCAATAAAGCAGCGTATATCATGTGAAGGTTATCCTAATGGCATCTTCATGGCTCCATGGAGAGCAAGTTAGATCACCTGTAGTTTGTCCTGTGTTGGGTAAGTCTGGCGCCTCCCTCCTCTCCCCTTCATGGGCAATGCCCCTTCCATGGCTGCTTAAGTGCCACCTTGGAATCTAATAACAAAAAATGTCAATAGCAACAATGCTAATTAGAAGTAAGGATTCCTATTGATAGATAAGGACCTAGCTTATATATAAAAAGAATTGGGCAGCACTCCTGCAGAAGAAGCCGTTGCCGGCAAAATATATAGATGAAACAGTGTAGCCTATACGGAAGAAACAACTAATTGTAAAGTTCTGCTGTATATGGATAATGTATTTTTAACATGTTTTTAAACACCTCCCACCCAGCCACTGCACATATACGGCCGGGTTGGCGCTTCCTCCTTCTGAGTGGATGTTCAGGAACGTCCCTCAGAAGCAGGGGTATCGCGTGCCCGCTCATAGGCACAATCCCGATGCACTCGTGTCACTCGGACAAGGCGCATCTCCGATCGGCAGGGCGGCTCTATGATTGGCCCTCCTGATCAAATGACGGCTGTGTCCAATCACAGTCTTCATGTGATGTAAATAGAGAGCCGGTTACTAGGCGATCGGCTCTCCTCTCCTCACACGGAAGTTGTCAGTGAGGAGAGGAGAGCGGATCACTGAAGCCAGCTGGTGATCAATGAATATGAGCTGTTTTTACACACTGATCACCGGCCCAGTGTCCCCACACAATGTAAAATCACAACGTCCCCAAAATCGTGTCCCCACTACAACACTGTCCCCTCACATGTCCCCACACAGTAAAAACACCTGCCCCCCACATATGTAACAGTAAAATCATATGTCCCAATGATCATCTGCGCACATCTGTACATGATCATCTGCGTACATATGCCCGTAATCACACAAACTAATTATTATACAATTAACGTGGTTTTTTTTTTACCAAAGACATGTAGCAGAATACATTTTGTTTACATTTATGACAAAATTAGATTTCATTGGATTTCTTTTAAAACAGTAGAAAATATTGGTTTTTTTTGTTTTTTTTAATTTACGCTCTTTTTTTTGCTTATATCACAAAAAATATAAAACAGATTTGTGAATAAATACCACCAAAATAAAGCTCTATTTGTGTGAATAAAATGATAAATTTCATTTGGATATAGTGTTGCATGACCGCGCAATTCTTATTGAAAATGCAAGAGCGCTGAAAGCTGAAAATTGGCCTGGGAAGGAAGGGGCGAAAGTGCCCAGTATTGAAGTGGTTAATGTATGTGAAATAAAATTATTTTAATTTCTTTTTAAGAACAAATTGTGTTTTGGCACCCTAACAATCCCAATATGCTATGATTGGAATGAAATATTACATTTAAGGGATGCGGTGTAGAGAAAGGTCTTAGACCATAAGAGTCACCTCATTGTTCAGCAGCACTTAAAGGAGAAGTCCAGCCAAAGCTCGTTTAGCTGGACTTTTCCTATGCATCACAGGAGTGCAATTTGTTTTGCACTCCTGTGATCCGTTTTCAGCAGAGAGTGGACTGAAGTCTGCTCTCTGCTGACGTCACAGAAATCAGTCCAGGCCCCACATCATCCCGACAATGGAAGTCTGGATCCGCCAGATGCCTGGACTGACACCCGTCTCAGCCTGTCAGCGAGCCGCTGAGAGCATGAGACGGCCGCTTCTTACCCCTCCACAGCTCAGTGCTCCAGTGAGTGAAAAGGACAGTCAGCAGCTCTCTGCTCAGAAAGCTGTGATAACCAAGCCATCGGCGGTGCTCAATCGCTCGGTTCTCAGAGCAGAGGCACAGGGGGACATATTAACAGAGGGGGAATGGAGTGCTGACAGGTGCTGCTGGTAGGTAGATAAGGGGCAGTAGCGTGGGGGATAAGATATGTCCAGGGGGTAATAAACAGTTAAAAACAGTTAAAGATGGTTAAGGCTTCTATGATGAGCGGCAGCCGGCTTGTCAGAGTAGAAGGGACTCTGTGGTATGATAAAGCAAAAAGAAAAGCAGCGCTGCTCTAAGGGTAGGAGCCTGAGGAAGGAACACGCATGCTCCGAACGCGAGCGCTACGGCCACGCCACCCGCTCTCCTCCACCTGACGTCATCTTCCTAGGAACCTGCTGACGCGCTGTCTGAGGGAACCCCAAGCCATCAGAAACTACGGATTCCACCGCAAGCGGCCGAGGCCGGCCCTGCCACAGCCCAGCTGGTTCGTGATGTGACTCTGCGTTGCCCAGGAGAACCTACCTATGCCTATTTCTTATCACACAAATGTACAATTTGTAATAATAAAGTGTTGTTTTTAACTTCCTACTACCCTTAGAGCAGCGCTGCTTTTCTTTTTGCTTTACAGGGGGACATATGCAGCATCGGACCCATGCTGCATCCACCTAGGTAAGTATGAAACCGAAAAAAAACCTTTACTTCTCTTAACCACTTCAGCCCGGAAGATTTTACCACCTTCCTGACCAGAGCTTTTTTTGCGATTCGGCACTTTAGCCGACAATTGCACGGTAATGCGACATTGTACCCAAACAAATAGAGCTTTCTTTTGGTGGTACTTGATCGCCTCTGTGGTTTTGATTTTTCGCGCTAAAAAAAAAAGTGTGACAATTTTGAAAAAAAAGCAATATTTTTTACTTTTTGCTATAATAATTATCCCCAAAAAATATATAAAAAAAAACAAATTTCTTTCTCAGTTTAGGCTGATATGTATTCTTCTACATATTTTTGGTAAAAAAAAAAAAAATTCGCAGTAAGTGTATATTGATTGGTTTGCGCAAAAGTTATAGCATCTACAAAATAGGGGATAGATTTATGGCATTTTTTTTTATAATTTTTTTTTATTAATAATGGCGGCGATCTGTGATTTTTATCGTGACTGTGACATTATGGCGAACACATCGTACACTTTTGACACTATTTTGGGACCATTGTCATTTATACAGCGATCAGTGCTATAAAAATGCACTGATTACTGTGTAAATTATACTGGCAGGGAAGGGGTTTAGTGTGTCCTAACTGTAGGGGGGATGGACTACCACTGACATGACAGCGATCACTGCTCCCAATGGCAGGGAGCAGTAGCTCCCTGTCATGTCACTAGGCAGAATGGGGAAATGCCTTGTTTACATCTCCCCGTACTACCTCTCCACACTGCAATTGAGGACCGCCGGCAAACATCGAGTTCCCGGGACCCGCGGGCACGCTCCCACAGCAGGCACACAAGCCCCCGATAGGCAGAAAATTTAAAGGGACATACAGGTACGCCCATTTGCCTGCCTGTGCCATTCTGCCGATGTACATCTGTGTGTGGCAGTCAGCAAGCGGTTAAAGACAAACCTTTAGGCCTCATGCACACTGGATGTTTTTTGCAGTAGCGTTTTTTAGCAAAACTATACTCCCACAAAAGCTTATGGCTCAAAAACGCTGATAAACACTGAAGAGCTGTGTTTTTTGGCTTTTATCAAAGTTAGAGCGTTTTTACAACTTAAAACCCACTAGTTCTGGAGTTTTTTTCCAGCCAGAAAACGCCCTGGCATAAAACGCTGATAACCAATAATGGACACATAGGATAACATGCTGAGGAGTTTATTGGCTGCAGAAATAAAGGCCTGAAGCCAAAAACAGCAGCTGTATAAACGTCCAAAAGTGCAGGAGGCCTTATCATTGTTTCTTAGCAAACTACAAGTTCACAAAATCTACAAATAAATGTATAGTACTTACCGCACATTTACAATGCCAATTATTTCCTTTGAAACATACCGCAGAGTAAATGCATTCAAAGCAAAAGTAAGGAGACGAAAGAGAACCTGTGGAGAGAAGGAGATCGTCTTAACACTGGTGCATGCTGCAAACTATATTCATATACAACTACAACTTTTTTTCCAGTCTATTACATCATACATGTCCCAGGAGACTGCAGGAAGGGAGAACTTCAAAACTAGGTACCCAATTTTCTCCCCCAAAAAAATGACATGCCAAATGTGGCAGGGGAAGGGCGGGGGTGGTTAAAGCGGAACTTCCCTTTTTGGGTGGAGCATCACTTTAACTAAGACTCCTTTCACACGGGCGGCCGAGGGGCAGTAAAAAACAGACAGTTGATTTGCGTTTTTTTACCGCACCCTGACCACCCACCTACAAGAAAAATTGATTACACATTGCTGCGGTCGCAATGTTTTGCATCATGGTGCAATGATTTTAACGCAGCATGCCCAGTTTGACAGATGACACCACCTGTCAAACTCTCCCATGTAAGTACATGGGACTGTGCCAGAACTGTAAGTCAAATGTGATTGGCAAAATTGCTGTTCAAAAGTAGAAAAAAACTGGCATCAGGAGAAGGCAGTATCACCTCCCGAAACGGATGCAAACTTCCCCTCCTTTGAAAAGCAATCCACTGCAGATGGTTTTCAGGGGGGATGCATAAACACTGCTGCTATATGAAATGAGCCATAGGGCTCATTCAGACAGGCGCTGAGTCCCTTCCCCATGCAGAGAGGCTGTCTGCTGCGTTTGCCTCCATCTGGAAATCTCATGCAGACAGCCTTTAGAAGTTGATGTACATGCAGAAGCTGCACAATCGCATGTCAAAATTTCCACACATGGCTGGAGCAGGTGTTTGGATCCACTGTGCACACCATTGCGTCTGCAACTCTGCATCCACTTCTATGGGCTGTCTGCACACAACTCTGTGATGGAGCTCTGTATGTAGGACTCGGTGCCCAGCATTTGAATGAGCCCTCAAAGAGAAATTCAACCTCCTTATCAAGGAACTATTTGAAACCAAAATGCTTCTGGACCTTGTTAGCATACACAATGCAATATTGGAAGATGAATAGAATAACACTGATTTCTAAGCAGATTCCATGTGATGGTTCATATATATATTCAGTCTCTGTATTGGCACAGTACCTGCAGAAGCATAGTGTAAGATGCCAGCTTTGTGGTGTCTGTGAGCACATCTTCCTGAGACCCCATTTTCCAGGTGTTGTTCTTGCAGCGAACAGTAGGTATTCAGCAGGTAGTACTTCTATGTTCTAATAGTAGTTCTACGAAACATTACAGTCTCCCGGCTGAGTCTGGCGCCACCATCTTTGTTGTGGGTTGAGCTACATTCATATACATACGTTGCATATCGACCGACCAATTGTATCTTTAAATACTACCAGGACTTTTTTTTTTTCTTAAGTATATACAATCGTCACTCAACGACAACTCCGTAGCGAAGCAAACCGAAAGCCCTCCGGAGAAACTGGCGGAAGTCTGAGCTGTCTCTGATCAAGGGACTGGTCATGTGATCTCCCCTGTCAAAGGAACTGGTCATGTGATCTCCCCTGTCAAAGGAACTGGTCATGTAACACACTTCTTCAGGTTTGCTGCTGCCACCTACTGGCGGTAGAGAATTTTGTCTTATGGCAGCTGATTTGTTTGAACTGTTTGTGCTGAAAAAAAAATCTTTGCAATTACAGCAGTGTTTCTCGTATAATCTTTTTTAGAATCTTTTGTGTACTGAGAACCTTCCAGCTGTGTATTACTATATGTATGGTGAAAATGTAAAATCGCATTTTCATTTCCACATTATAATTACCTCTATCTTATTCCTATATCTGAACAAGTTTGTTACTATGAATTGTTCCAATAAATATCAGCGCAATTCACTAATGAACAAATAACTACAATATAACATACCTCCCAACTTTT
This sequence comes from Aquarana catesbeiana, assembly GCF_042186555.1. Lineage (NCBI taxonomy): Eukaryota > Metazoa > Chordata > Amphibia > Anura > Ranidae > Aquarana > Aquarana catesbeiana. The sequence continues at coordinate 95,864,708 of NC_133330.1, forward strand.
TGAGATTGGAATGAGAGACACTTATCAGGAAAAGTATGCAGGGATAGGACACACCCCTTGCCACGCCCCCCTAAAGGAGAATCGTACAAAAAAACAAGATTGGTTAAACCCACAAGTGCTTTTTTTTACCACTACTATTCCTTTATATTGGCTTTTGGAATTTACAAATGCAGAAATTTAGAAATCAGATGAAAGATTTAGCGCTGGAAAACACTTTTTGGTATATAAAAAGTGTATTTTATATACAACTATATATATATATCAGACCAAAATGAGGGACAAATGAGGAAGAATGAGGGACATTGCTCCAAATCAGGGAAAATTGGGAGCTATGATATAATGGTGATGTATATACAGTGAGTTCAACCTGTAAAAATACAAAACGTGCAAAAGTGCAAAGTATGTGCAAAAATGCAAAAGTCAATAATTGCACCTCCACCTGGTTGCTGCTGACACTAAAAAACATGTTCACTTCACATTAATCCAAAATAATTTCCAAAACAGTGCTGCGCTACCAATACTACAATAATAATAATGTGCAACATCAAAAAATCAAAGTTCATGATCCTAAAAATAGTGATAATTTCCAGTAATGAAAAAAGTGTCTTAAATTTCTTCCCCCAAAACTGTGCACTGAGAATCAAAGGGTGCTGGTGCTCTCCTCCACCACTGTGCTCTAGCCACTCACCTTAAGATCTGACCCCTGTTTTACCAGCAGGTCAGATAAAGCAGATCCCCTATGGGGGTGATCAATGAATGGGCCCGGCGTGAAGCTGATAATCCCTCGTGTCACCCTCTTCCTCTTCCTGGCTTCACCGGTCTCAGGTTTCCCTCGGTTGTTTCCAGGAGATCATAGTGATAAAAAAACCAAAACTAGTGGTCTCTGTTTGCAAATAATTTATTTCTCCAATAGATACAACAAATATGGTACTCACAAGTAAAGAAGTTCAGCAGTGCGGGCTACAAACACATGAAAAGACAAGATAATTGCATCACCAACTGAGACTCCTCCTCCTATACACGTTACGTCAAATGGTCGTGACTTCATCAGTAAGGTGAAGTAGTAGTAATCACTATTTTTAGGATCATTTTGTACTTTTTTGTACTTTTGGTAGCGCAGCACTGTTTTGGAAATTACTAGGAATTGTAACGCACACATTTACTTCCTTAACCCTTTCATGACTAAGCCTATTTTTGACATTTGGTGTTTACAAGTTAAAATCCGTATTTTTTGCTAGAAAATTACTTAGAGCCCCAAACATTATATATATATATATATATATATATATATATATATATTTAGCAGAGAATCTAGAGAATAAAATGGCGATTGTTGGAATATTTTATGTCACACGGTATTTGTGCAACGGTGTTTTAAACGCAACTTTTTAGGAAAAGTGACACTTTCATGAATTAAAAAAAAAAAAACAAAACAGTAAAATTAGCCCAATTTTTTTGTATAATGTGAAAGATGATGTTACACCGAGTAAATGGATACCAAACATGTCACACTTTATAATTGCACGCACTCGTGGACAAACTACGGTACCTAAAATTCTCCATAGGCGATGCTTTAAATTTATTTTACGGTTACCAGGTTAGAGTTACAGAGGAGGTCTAGTGCTAGAATTATTGCACTTGCTCTGACGATCGTGGCGATAGCTCACATGTGTGATTTAAACACCGTTTACATATGCGGGCACGACTTCTGTATGCGTTTTCTTTGCTGTCCGAGCTCACGGGGACGAGGGCGCTTTAAAAAATATTTTTTTCTGATTTATTTTATTTAATTTTATATGAATAAATTGTGTTTAAAAAAAAAAAAAATTTTTTTTGATCACTTTTATTGCTGTCACAAGGAATGTAAACATCCCTTGTGACAGTAATAGGTGGTGACAGGCACTCTTTATGGAGAGATCGGGGGTCTAAAAGACCCCCGATCCCCCCGATCCCTCCTTTGCACTTCAAAGTATTCAGATCGCCATTTTCCGCGAGTCTGAATACTGTGTATTTTTTTAAAACCAGCGCCATTGGCAGCCGAGTAAACGGGAAGTGACATCATGACGTTGCTTCCGTGTTTACAATTAGGAGGCTGGAACGAAGCCGCTCACGGCTTCGTTCCAGTCTGTCCCTAGCCGCTGGAGGCGGCGGATTGGTCATCGGGCCTCCCGATGCAACGGGAGGCCCGGTAAGAGCGGCGGGAGGGGGGGCATCCCCTCCCGCTCCTCCGGTATAACAGCCGATCGGCTTTTAGCCACATCGGTTGTTATACCTGGATAGCCGATCGCCGGCTCTTAAAAACAGTACCGGGATAATGCCTGTAGCTGCGGGCATTATCCCGGTATAACCCCAGAAAGCCGAGTACACACATCTGCGTATGCTCGGCGGGAAGGGGTTTTTAAAGTGATTGTAAACCTTTGATTTTTTTTTTATATAAAAATAACAAAACATGCCTGTACTTACCTGTTCTGTGTAAAAGTTTTGCACAGAGCAGCACCGATCCTCTTCTTCTGGGGTCCCCTGTTGGTACTCCTGGCTCCTCCTCTTCATTGGATGCCCCCACAGAAAGCGGCTTTCCATGAGGGGACCTGTGTGGGCTCGCTCCCGAGTCCCGGTGCTGCATCCATTGACACAGACAGCGGGGCCCGCTCTCATGTCACAGCTTTTAATTGACAGCAGCGGCAGCCAATGGCTCCTGCTAGTATCAATCTGTCTAATGAGGAGAGCGGCAGTGACTGGAGTCACTGCGCTTGTGCACATCGCTGGATCGGATCAGACTCATGTAAGAAAAGGGGGGGGGGTCACGGGGAGCTGCAGCATAGTAGGTTTTTCACCTTAAAGCGGAGTTCTACCCAACCTTTCGGGGGAGAGAGGGGAGCGGATATTTGTCTTTGACAGGTATCCTGTCCGCACTTCCGGGAGTCCAGGCCGCGGCTCCCTTCTCCTTCCCTCGCCGCCGAGCCTGTAGAAGAGCCCAGCGGTGCCTCGCGCATACACAGTAGGGACCCAGCGTGAAGCCGTAATGTTGCACTGCTGGGTTCTCTTACTGGCAATGGCGCCAGCAGTACCCGACAGCTGATGGAAACATCAACTGCAGTGCCGACATCACTGGACTCCAGGACATAATGGTGTCCTATTATTAAAAGTCAGCAGCTGCAGTATGTGTAGCTGCTGGCTTTTCATTTTTGCAGGGGTGGGCGGACCTCCACTTTAATGTATAGAATGCATTAGACCCCTTTCACACTGGGGCTCTTTGCAGGCACTACAATGCTAAAAATAGCACCTGCAAAGGGCCCTGAAAGAGCCGCTCCTGTCTCTTCAGTGTGAAAGCCCCAAGCTTTCACACTGGAGCGGTGCGCTGGCAGGACGGTAAAAAAAAAAGTCCTGCTAGCAGCATCTTTGGAGCGGTGAAGGAGCGGTGTGTATACTGCTCCTCCACTACTCCTGCCCATTGAAATCAATAGGCAGCATGGCTATACCACCGGCAAAGCGTTGTTGCAGCAGCACTTTGCGGGTGGTTTTAACCCTTTTTCGGCCGCTAGCGTGAGTATAAAGCGCTTCGCTAGCGGCCGAATACCTCTGCAAATACGATGGCAAAATGCCGCCCCCACCCCAGTGAGAAAGGGGCCTTAAGGTAAAAAACCTTAAGGCTTTACAACCACTTTAAATTATGTGACATGTATTTACAAAGCCTTGTCAGGAGCCAATGCTGTGTCACACATTTCACAGAGCCTGCCTTCTGAAATACAGAGGTGCTCAGTACAGGAATCACTGCCTGCAGTCAGCAAGGTACCGTTGGCATACTTCCCAACCATCTTGGATTTTGTGCTATTGTCCCAGGATTTCAACAAAATGCCAGGGTTCTGTGGATCGGCAACTTGGCTCCACTACTGTACCTGGCAGTGGTCCCCAACACTATGGTTGCCCACTATATGACAGTTGGCATTTCTCTCCACTGGCTGCCTATCATAATAATACACAATCAATCAGAGCTGAAGGAAGCTTTCCCTAGGCTCCTTCCTGACATGGGGTGGAAGGAGGCCATCTCCCTTCTTCCCTATCCAGTCTTTCCTGTATGGTGTATACCCTGGTATAGTTTTTTCCCAGTCATTTGAATAATTGAACCATGTCTTTGTAAACAAGTTCCACGTTGTCCCTAAACATAAGGGTTTTTCATTCAGAAAGCTTGTTGCCTAAATTACAAGTATTGGTGCACAGGATGTGACATTACCGTTATCTACAGCTGCATTTTTAACACCAGAAACATTAACCAAATTAACAACCACGTTGGCCCAGTTCCTAGCAACAAAAACCCTCACATTTGTTTTAACCTGCTGGGGACAGAAATGCCCCTCATCAATTAAATCTGTGCCCCATTTCTCAGTTTAAATGCATGTAAAAAAAAAAAACTCCAGAATGCCATTCCAAGAATCTCAGTGCCCTTGTGTAAGATATGCAGACCATCTCGTTTGTAAAGCTCAATACCAGATAACCTACTAGCATCATGACTAACATAACCAAAACCTTCAGCATTGCACCAATCTTTTAACCAAAATTTGAACTCTGCTATACAAAGTGCTTTCCCTTGTTGCAGTAGGACAGGAAATACCTCTGAAAATGTAAGCATACACCAAAACTGGTTAAGAGCCTGGCCCAAATTCTGTAAGTCCTCCTGTAGAGAACGTACATCATTCTGGGACAAATCATTTGGCCAAAGGTGCACAACATCTACACTACACTCTTGATTAGATTCTTGACAATATTTAAAATGCACCTTTTATCTCTCCTGACAGTAGGATAGGTAAACATCTAACTTCCACATGATTTCCAAAAAAAAAACACCTTACAATTACATTTTTACAATTAAATCACCAAGAAGAAGAGGAGCCTTATCCACAACACTCGCCTGGTTTGAAACATCAGATACAAAAGTTACTTTTGGTAAAAGAAATATCTTTCTCTAGAACCTCATTCCTATGCAGAGAAGAGTTGTCAATCTCCCAAGCAGCTACGTTTGCAACCTTTGTATCTTCTTTAGCACGGAAAGAAAACTATAAGGGTTATGCAGCGTCACACCAAAAGCTACATGTTTATGGTCTAAGTCAAAGAATACCTTTTACACCAATTTCATCACCAACCTGCTACCATCCCAAATCATCGTAATAATAATTAATTTAAAAAAAAACAACAACAAAATCCCACAGGATTTTAAATGTAGCATAGTATAAGTTTAACCACTTGCTGACCGACTCACGCAGATATACTGCGGCAGGTTGACTCTCCTGCGTGAACCAATGTACCTGTATGTCGGTCCGTGCAAGGAGGATAGTGGGTGCACGCACCCGCCGTGTGCCGCAGCAGCATGCCCACATATCCCGCAGACTCGATGTTCACCGGCGACCCGGGATCGCTGTGTACAGAGGCAGAACGGGGAGCTGCCTATGTAAACAAGGCAATTCTCCGTTCTGCCTAATGACATGTCAGAGATCTTCTGTTCCCAGTGATCGGGCACAGTGATCTCTGTCATGTCCCTGCCAGCCCATCCCCCCTACAGTTAGAACATACCCAGGGAACACACTTAACCCCTTGAGTGCCCCCTAGTGTTAACCCCTTCCCTGCCAGTGTCATTTTTACATTGGTCAGTGCATTTTTATAGCACTGATCAATGTAATAATGTCACTGGTCCCCAAAAAGTGTAATTTGGGGTCAGATTTGTCTGCCGCAATGTCGCAGTCCTGCTAAAAATTGCAGATTGCTGCCATTACCAGTAAAGACAATAAAAAAAACAAAAGTCGCTAAGTCTAGGTTCACATCTATGCGAATCTATGATTAGTTTTTTAGGCACATTTTTCAGTGCATTTTGCTTTTTTAAACCAGCATTTTTTATGCGTTTTTGCATGCAGTTTTAATACATTTTGCAGTTTATATATTTTTTTCTCTTTAAACACACTGTAAAACACACTGTATATAGCTGGTTGCTAAGGAGGGGGCCAGGAAGCTGGCTGCCACATCCTTATCAACCAATGAGTCATCAGCTGTCAGCAGGGTTCCCCGCTGAAAGCGAAATGTAAGAAAAAATATCACAATTTGCCGACAAAAAAACCTGTGAAAAAAAGGGTGTGGGGTTCCCCCCCAGGTCCATACCAGGCCCTTCGGGTCTAGTATGGATTCAGAGGGGACCCCCCCCCACAATTAAAAAAAATGGCGTGGGCCCCCACACCAAAATCTATACCAGACCCTTATACAGCTCTGCTTCCCCTCACCCCAAAGCACCAAAAGGCCTCTTCTCGACAAACCCTAGCTGGTGGTTGTCGGGGTCTGCAGGCGGGGGGGTTATCGGAATCTGAAAGCCCCCCTTTAAGAAGGGCCCCCCCATGTGAATAGTGGGTACATTATACCCCTACCCATTGACCAAAAAAGCTGTGAAATGTAATAAAAACACATGAGCCGGTTTTTGACAATTCCTTTATTAATAGCTCTGTCTTCTCTAGCCGTCCTCTCCTTCCCGCCATCTCTTCCCACCGTCTTTTCCTTGAGACACCTCTTCCCGCCATCTCTTCCTGCTGCTGTCTTCTTCCTCGCCGCCGGTTACCTGTTAAAAAATTTTTGAAAGCCGCTCTTGTTCTGTTGATGTCTTGTTGTTGCCCGCTCTCTGCCTACTCTTATATAACAATGGGGCATGACCATCCGATGACATCACCCGGAGAGCCCGCCCCTTGCCCCTTGTCACACCCACCCCTCCATTTTGAGGGCATGCAGCCTGGTATGGTTTAGGAGGGGGGCGTATTATAATAGAAAGTAAAATTTTTTTTTTTTTTTTTTTATTGTTGGTCTTTTTTTGTTTATAGCGCAAAAAATAAAAACTGCAGAGGTGATACCACCAAAAGAAAGCTTTATTTGTGGGTAAAAATAAAACATTTGTTTGGGTACAGCGTTGCATGACTGCGCAATTGGCAGTTAAAGCAGCGCAGTGCCGTATCACAAAAAATGACCTAGTCATTAAGGGGGCAAATCCTTCCGGTGCTACCATCCTAAATCAATACAATAAAAAAAATATGTAAATATATTAAGAAAAAAAAAAAAAAAAACAGTAAAACCCCATAGAATTTTAAATGTTGCACATAGAAATCATGTCTAAATGTACAATCATGAATGATCATATCAGTACTGATAATGGAGCCACACATTTGCACTTTTTTTTAACTCTTCAGGAAGAAAAAGTATTTTGATACACAGTATATCTCCAAATGACACAATCTATTTATATATTTAAAAAAAAAAAAAAAAATTATATATATATATATATATATATATATATATATATATATATATATATATATATATATATATATATATATATATATATATATATATATATATATATATCAAATTAAATTAAATGCATAACAAAACACCCCAAAGGGAGAAAAGCAGGGGTATAAAGAGACACTTTACTTTTGTTAAAAAAAACAATCAAACCCCTTCTGGGTGATTTATGTACATTGCAGGGATTTTAACAAACTTTGTTGCAGATTCTTCTTACCTGTTTCTGCTCTAAACAAAAAGCTGTTTGTTTCACTATATCCTTTCAATAATGACTCTGAATGGAAGCGACTTCTTTGATTGAATCAGCTGGTGCACACGTCATGTTCTAATTTATTACTTCAATACTGGATGCTTTTACTCCCTTCCTGCCCAGGCCAATTTTTAGCTTTCAATATTGTTGCACTTTGAATGACAATTGCGTGGTCATGCAACACTATACCCATATGAAATTTTTTTTTTTTGTCTCCTTTTTGTGACTGATATAGTCCAGTATTAAAGGATACTGGGGGTTCTCCGGTTATTTCTATTAGCTTCTGTTATAAAATTTTGCATATAAATAATCTTTCTTCATAAATTTAAACCATTATTCAGTCTGTAGGAAAGGTATAGAGTCCAGAAACTATATATCTGAAAATCGATTAATAATGATGCACTGATGGCCTGAAAACACCAGGACAATACAAATATCCCCAAAATGACCCTTTTTTGGAAAGTAGAAAGTCAAATTTTTTGTCCCTTTTTTTGGAAAATTAAGAAATTAAAAAAGTGTAGTACAGCATTATAATATAACAGGTGTGGTGGTGACCAGAGACTGGTGACAGTATGTAAAAAAAAAAAGTTAACAACTTTTTCAATAATCTTCTTTTTTATTAATTTTTTTTATGCTGTGACCAGAGCAATACAGTGTTTCCATAGTAACACTGCACTACTCTGGGGAAGTGATCAGGATTTTTTTTTTTTTTTTTACACATTATGATTGTTTATACCAGTGTTTGGTCACATCTAACCACATGGTACAGATGGGCTGTGATTAGCACTGTCTGTACCATGTGATCACTGTGACCAATCACACCTAGCAACACAATTGTGCACAAAGCAGCTGATCAGTCATTGGCTGGGTCAGGCTCAGGGACCAGTAGCTATAGCAGTAGGGGGACTCCCTTTCGGCATTTAAGAGTGCTTGTAGAGTGTCTCACCAAAACAGAGGATGCATATAATTTGACTCCTGTCATAGTGCAGATTTCAGAGAAAATCAGTGAGTCAATCACACAAACAGGAAATTACATTTCTGTGGGCATTATGTACACCAACAGCCAACCATTAAACTACAACTATTATGTGGGGGAAAACTACTCCATTGGGGGGTTCTTCCATCTACCCTGCTTGTGTGGATGAAGGAATGTTTTAATTTTTTTCTGATATTCAACTTAGCTGCAATATTTCTGCAATATTGCCACTCTCTGTGGTTTTGGACCTCGTTTTGGACCTGAGTCCACCGTTTCGGTGGACTCAGTCGGCACAGCCAAGTCCTCTTTATTCTGTTTCCTAATGCTGTATCTGTGTCTAAGTGCTGGCTGCAGAATGTAGGAGCAGTGCCTCTAAAGCTATGCCAAGCTGATGTTCATCATAAAAATGTATACCTATGTCACATTGGTTCCCAAGCCTTGCCCACACTTAAGCCTTCTTACCACAAAACCCACAATGTTTCCCTTTGGCACAGCCTGGAAAATCATTATTTTTCTGTTAAGCTCATAGGGAGGGCCTCAATGCCAAATAGGGTGAGCCCTTTTGTATATTTGCTATGATGGGTTCACCGTGATCCAACTGGTAGTGTATACAGGTAGCGCAGGAGTGAAGAGTCGCACGAGTGTAGGTCAAACGTGCTTGCTGTTGGGCTGCTGATCCAGTAGTTCGCCAGATGGCAGGGGAACTCCGTGGGCAGGAACAGGCTGGTACTTAGCTGAAGAGCAGGTCCCAAAGGTATCTGGACAGGTGCTAGCAACTTGGTAGCTCTGGAGGGGCTGGAACATAAGCAGAGTCAAACAACCCGGGTTATACACAAAACGATTAGATCAAGTACAGATGCGGAGGCAAGAGAATGGTCAAAGGACAAGCCGGATCAATACTTCAAGATCAGATACAGGTAACAGGAAACAGTATACTCACAGAACGCTGTAGATAAGAGAGCACTGATCCTAGGTGCTGATCCAGCTTAAATAGCCCATTTGCCACCCTTATCTATCACAGAATGTGCCGCGCGCATGCGCATATGCGTACGCATGTTCACATTTCCGCACATGCACATATGCGTTTGCACGCGCTAACGCTCCTCTTCTTCCAGGCATTCGGGGAACAGGGATTCTTCTGCTGCTATTATTCTGTCTTCTGACAGAGCCTTCCTGACAAAGAGACATTAACCACTACTCTCTGAATTCTGTCTTTAAGGCTCAATTCACATCTATGCATGTTGCTTTTGAGCATTTCTGCAGTGTTTTTTGTGGTGCTTGCCGTGTTTTTGAGAAGCGTTTTTACTGCGTTTTTGCGGCGTTTCGCGGTTTTTTTGACAGTTTTTTTTTAGCCTGTATACAGGCTAAAAAAAAAAAAAAAAAAACGCAAAACGCATCAAAACCACCGCAAAAACGCTGTAAAAACGCTGTAAAAACGCTGTACTTGCCTTTTTGATGCTGGTCCATTGAATTCTATTACATGCAAAACGCTGCATTTTGCTTGAAAAAAAAAGTCCCTGACCCTTTGCAAAAACGCAGAGGTACAAAAATGCATTGATGTGAACATGTTCCATAGGAACCCATGTTAAAAAATTCCCATGCATTTCTGCAAAATGCAAAAATCATCAAAAAACGCGTTAGTGTGAATGGAGCCTTAGCCAGTTTTCTATCCATTTACAAATTGATCTTTCCAAGCCTGTAGACTTTACTTTACACATTAGTCGTGTGTGCGAAACGGTGTCAAATGCTTTTGCAAAATCCAGGTATACCACGTCCACAGCCACCCCGCTATCCAAGGTTTTACTTACCTCCTCATAAAATAAAGTTTGTTTGACTTCTGTCTTTCATTAACCCATGCTGTCTGTTGCTTAAAATATTTTTTTCCAGCAAGAACTCATCTATGTGGTCTTTTATTAAACTCTGCAGTATCTTCCCGACTATAGAAGTTATATAGTTACTTGGTAAAGACTTTGATCCCTTTTTAAATATACAGTAGATACCACAGTGGCCCTACACCAATCGGATGGTACCATTCCAGTCATTACGGAGTCCCTAAATATTAGAAACAATGGCCTTGAAATGACAGAGCTCAATTCTTTTAGGTTCCGTGGGTGGATGCCATCTGGTCCAGGTGCTTTATCCACCTTTATTCTGTCTAAATATTTCTGGACCATATCACTTTTGAGCCATTGTGGATCATTTGGAGCTGTGTTACTACCACCCCCATTATGGATATGAGCTCCCCTGTTTTCCTTTGTATACACAGAGCTGAAGAAAGTATTTAATAAATTTGCCTACTCTTTGTCCCCAGTCACCCAATCTAGATTATTTTGTAAAGGCCCTACATGCTCAGACCTGACCTTTTCACTATTAACTAGTTACGGACCGCCCGCCGCAGTTGCACTGCGGCAAGTTGGCTCCCCTGCGTGAATCGCCATCATTGTACATCGGGTGCGTACACAGCGATTTATTCACGAGCGGCGGAGCCAACGAGCGGGTCCGGCGGACTCAATGTCTGCCAGGCACCTGCGATCACTCCAGAGACAGGCAGAACTGGGATCTGTCAGTGTAAACAAACAGACCCCCGTTCTGTCGGGGAGGAGAGAGAGATTGCCTGTTCCTAGTGATTAGGAACAACGCTCTCTCTCCTCCTCCAGTCAGCCCAGCCCCCATACAGTTAGCAACACCTCCCAGGGAACGCGCTTAGCCCCTTGATTGCCCCCTAGTGTTAACCCCTTCCCTGCCAGTGACATTTATACAGTAATCAGTGGCTATTTTTAGTTTGGATCACTGTCAATGGTCCCAAAAAGTGTCAAAAGAGTCCGATCTGTCCGCCGCAATGTCACAGTCCCGCTAAAAAAAAATTGCAGATCAGTGCCACTACTAGTAAAAAAAAAATAATAAAAATGCCATAAATATATCCCCTATTTTGTAGATGCTATAACTTTTGCGCAAACCAATCAACATACGCTTATTGCAATTTTTTTTACCAAAAATATGTACAAGAATACATATTGGCCTAAACTGATGAAGAAATTTGTTTGTTTACATTTCTTTGGGGATATTTATTATAGCAAAAATTCTAAAATATTGGGTTTTTTTTTTTCAAATTTCTCGCTCTTTTTTTGCTTATAGCGCAAAAAATAAAAACCACAGAGGTGATCAAACACCACCAAAAGAAAGCTCTATTTGTGGGCACAACTACGCAATTATCAGTTAAAGCGACACAGTGCCGTATCGCAAAACATGAAGTGGTCATTAAGGGGGCAAATCTTCCGGTCCTTAAGTGGTTAATATATTTGAAGACTTTTGGGGGGTTTGCCCTATTATCTTTTGCAATATGTCATTCGTTTTTAATTTTTGCGTCCTTGATTTCCTTTTTACATATTCTGTTATATTCTTTGTAACATTTAAACAATGATCGCGTTCCTTTTTTTCATTTATTTTTTTAAAATTATTTATTATTATTATTACTTTTTTTTATTATTTATAGCCATTTTAACTTTGGCCGTGAGCCACATAGGTTTTATTTTTAGCCTTTTAACCACTTCAGCCCCGGAAGGATTTACCCCCTTTCTGACCAGAGCACTTTTTGCGATACGGCACTGCACAGATTTAACAGGCAATTGCGCGGTCGTGCGACGTTGCACTCAATCAAAATTGACGTCCTTTTTTTTCCTACAAATAGAGCTTTCTTTTGGTGGTTTTTGATCACCTCTGCGTTTTTTATTTTTTGCGCTATAAACAAAAAAATAGCGAAAATTGTGAAAAAAAAGCATTAGTTTTTACTTTTTGCTATAATAAATATCCCCAAAAAAAATATAAAAAAAAACATTTTTTTTCCTCAGTTTAGGCCAATACGTATTCTTTTACATATTTTTGGTAAAAAAAAAAAAAAAAAATATAGCAATAAGCGTTTATTGATTGGTTTGCGCAAAAGTTATAGCGTCTACAAAATAGGGGATAGTTTTATGGCACTTTTATTGATAATTTTTTTTTTACTAGTAATGGCGGCGATCAGCGATTTTTATTGTGACCTCGACATTATGGCGGACACATCGGACACTTTTCGCGCGATTTTGGGACCATTCACATTTATACAGCGATCGGTGCAATTAAAAATGCATTGATTACTGTGTAAATGTGACTGGCAAGTGAAGGGGTTAACCACTAGGTGGCGCTGTAGGGGTGAAGTGTGTCCTAGGGAGTGATTCTAACTGTGGGGGGGATGGGCTGTGTGTGACACATCACTGATCACCGATCCCGATTACAGGGAGCTGTGATCAGTGACAGTGTCATTAGGCAGAACGGGGAGATGCTTGTTTACATTAGCATCTCCCCATTCTTCCTCAACATGAGACAATCGCGGGTATTCCCACGGACATCGGGTCCACGGGACCTGCGATCACGATCACGGAGCTCCCAGCAGGCGCGCACCCGCAAGCCGCCTCTTAAAGGGCAACGTACAGGTACATTAATCTGCCTGTACATGCCCTTCTGCCGCAGTATATCTGCGTGAGGTGGTCGGGAAGCGGTTAAATGTATTGCCCATGGGAATATACTTTGCAGTGAGTTTGCATACAGTCTTTTTGAAGAATTCCCATTTCAGTTATGTGTCCATTGATGCCAATATTCCCTCCCAGTCTAAGTCCTGGAGAGCAGCCCTCATCCTTGGAAAATTTGCTCACTTAAAGTTAAGTGTTTTTATCTTACCCGTATGTGTTTGTTGCTTACAGCTAAATTTAAACGAAATCATGTTATGGTCGCTGCTACCCAGATGTTCTTTTATACAAATATTGGTAATAAGCTCTGCATGGTTTGAGCTTACCAGGTCCAGCAGAGCATCATTCCTAGTCGGGGCCTCAATAAACTGGACCATAAAATTGTCTTGTAATAGGTTTATAAATGTTTGTCCTTTAACTGTCCCAGCAGTGCCATTACTCCAGTCAATATCCGGGAAGTTAAAATCCCCCATTATTATCACTGTCCCAGCCCTTGCAGCCCTATCCATCTGTGCAAGGAGCTTAGTTTCTACCTCCTCACTAACACTGAGAGGTCTATAACAGACTCCAGTGACAACCTTTGTAGTACTCACACCCATGTACAGTTCCACCCATAATGCTTCAGACTCATCACACTCTCCATCAACTAGGTCCTCTTTCACACTTTCTTTGAGATCACTTCTCACATAGAGACAAACACCACCACCCCTCCATTTTACCCTGTCTTTCCGAAAGAGAGCATATCCAGGAATATGAATAGCCCAATCATGAGAAGAATGAAGCCAAGATTCAGCAATACCAATTAGATCATAGTTCTCCTCGTGCACCAGAGTTTCCAACTCACCTATTTTGCTTGGCAGACGTCTGACATTGGTGAACTAACACTTTAATTCATTGTTACATTTTGCAAACGTATGTTGCCTATTTTTTTTTTTTTTTTTAGTACAAATAGTACTATTTCCAATGGTTGTTTGTAGCTTAGGAACCTCAATATCATCTGCCATAGCCCTCCCCCCATCTTTCCCTATTCCACCCACCAATAGGGGCTGACCCCTGTCTAACCTATCTGCCCCATTATAATCAAATTCATCCTTCCTCCCACAATTCTAGTTTAAATATTCCTCCAGCCTTCCCATAAACCTCTCGCCCAGCACAGTAGACCCCCTTCCATTTAGGTGCAAACCATCTTTAGCATATAGGTAGGTAAAAGTATCACTATCAATTTGTGTATAGATATATGATTTTCCTATAATTGATTCTTGCCCTGGAAATGTGTTGCTTAGAAGGCCACTGGCATCTTTCATAAGCAGTGGGTGGTTACACCAGCATATTTACTTGTTTGTTTGTTTTTTAAATACATTACTTCAGTTGCTTTCTGGTTTGTGACCTAGGCTAAAATGACGACATACATCTCAAGAGTCTTTATGGGCTTTCTTGTTAATTTTATGCTAAGAAGACCCTCTTGTCTGCATGTTTGAGCTAAGGGCTGAAAAATTCCAGAAAGTAAATGCTACATGAATCATCTACCCTTATATCTACCCTTACTCAAGATGGCCATGGCTAGAAATACTAAGGGGATGTTTTTCAAAGCGAATCTCAAAAATGTAAAGCACGAAGTCATGAATAGATGGGTGAGTTTGCTTTGAATACTAACATTTCATGAAATAGCATTTTCAGTTGGTGGTGCTCTGATTCAGTTTAGTTCCACTTTATTTTTTTAAGGCATTTACTGGACTACTTAGAAACTTTCATATGTCCGAAAATTTGGTAATGGCACAACACATTCACAGAACATTTTCGACAAATAAATCCGGTGACCAACTGTGGCATTTTGGCTGGGCACCTACACCCTGTTACAAGGCAGAGCATCAGATCCAATGTAAATATTTCATTTTAGCTCTGCTTAGGTTTTGTGAACTGCTGGTATTCAGTTGCAGAGTGCAGAGTAAGTTCCTTGACCATGTGTGATGCTGTAACTAGCAAGTCACACCATTCATCAGCATTACCTGATAAGCACTAAAACTCTGCTATCAGTGGGTACCTGTATGGTCCATCTGAATTGTTCTGTTACTTGTGACAGGTTTACTTTATGATGTCAGCACTTAGCGACATGCCTTCTCACAGTCTTTTGACTCTGCTTTGTGAGTGTTTACTGTTTACTGATTTCCTCTACTTTCCAGTGGTTCTTTTACAGTGAATTGTGAACAAAAGACTATTACGTATACATGGGCTCAACAAGAAATGTATTTTAAAATATTGTGAGCCATAAAGTCAACATGTTTAGCCTTTATTGAAAAATAGTTAGTAGTGTAGCACTAACTCTCGGTGGAGCTGCTGGTTTAAAGTGGGCTGTTACCTTCACTCTCGATACCTCTGTTATCCTTGATACCTGCTGTCATGCTTGTGTCAGGAAAGGAAATTTAAACAGCACAAAACAGCACAAATGTAGCACTAAAGAACCACACTTGAGTTTTTATTTGTGCTGATTGTAGGGGGGGCAAAGTAAGTGGTGTGTGAAAAAAAAAAAAACTGTTATAACTTAAAAACCAAAAAAAAACAGCACAAATAAAACTTTTAGCAGCACAAACATAGCACTAACCAACGAGACCAGTTTCGTGTCATTTGGGTGTTGTAGGGGGGCTGAGTGACCTTTGGTGACCTTTAATAAATCATTAATAACGCAAAAACGATAAAAGATAGAAAGGAAATTTAAACAGCATAAATGTAGCAATAAAGAAACACACTTTTTTTTATTTGTGCTGATTGTAGGGGGGGCAAAGTGAGTGGGGTTTAAAAAAAAAAACTGTTATAACTTAAAAACGATAACAGCACAAATAAAAATTTTAGCAGCACAAACCAGCACAAACGTAGCACTAACCAACGAGACCAGTTTCGTGGCATTTGGGTGTTGTAGGGGGACTGAGTGACCTTTAGTGACCTTTAATCATTAATAACGCAAAAACGATAAAAGATAGAATGGAAATTTAAACAGCACAAAACAGCACAAACGTAGCACTAACCAACAAGACCAGTTTTGTGCCATTTGGCTGTTGTAGGAGGGCTAGGTGATGTCATAGTCTGTAAAAAACAATTGCTAATATCTTAAAAATAAAAGCAGCACAAATATAAATTTATACGGCACAAAACAGCACAAACGTAGCACTAAAGAAACACACTTGAGTTTTTATTTGTGCTGATTGTAGGGGGGCCAGCTTCGCTGAGCTGTCTGCAGTAATCCATGCATTCGGTTGGACGCACTGGAAGATTGAGAACATCATAAACTGGCCTTCTAAGGTAATGAAAGATTTGCTTCCTATTCCAGGGAAGATTACCACACATATGGGACTAGTCCTGTTGATGGTGGCTAAGGATAGTTAATCTTATCAACTTCCAGGCATACCAATCATCAAAGTCTATTCACTTTCTTGGTATTCACCTCAGTGCCCTCCTAGCTCAAGGTCAATGACATAGGCCAATGGAGGACAAAGTGTCTAATATCAGTGCTACAGTGATTCCCAATTAGGGAAGTCGTTTGGGCAATACAGCCTAGGAGGCCTCAGTTATGTTCCAAACAGATGGCAATAGGTAATCTCCTATCATCATGGCAAGAGGTATCTCCCACTCAGGTTTGCCAACAGTAAAACCTGTCTCATCTCATCACTCTGTGTTCTGGCTTCCCAGAGATAAGGGTAAGATAGGGTAAAATACGAAGCCTTGGATATCAGGGGTGAGTCCCTAGACCAACAAGCGGTTCAATGAATCTCAACTTGGCAGTAAACTCAATGGTCAGGAAGGGCAGTTATTCCTGCAAGAGGAGCTTTCCAGAAGTGGAAGCAGTGGATCTACTAACATCCAGCTGGGTCGGCAGGTTAGCCTATATAGCTGCCAGACTCGGTGATCTCCAAGCTCCTCATCAGGATCATAGTACATAGTTAGGCAGGTTGAGAAAAGACACAAGTCCATCTAGTTCAACCAAGATCCGTAGTCATACAGCTGGGATAAGGGCAATAATGATCCGGTGGCCTTACAGGCCATGGTGTCCTCAAAGTACAGTCTTTGGCCCAAGAACCTCCTATTCTATTCTTTCTGAGATCTCAGACCTTACACAGCGGAGCCAAGTGTATCCAAATTCAGTCATGTTGGATCTAGCAACTGGGAGACCGAGTTAGGAAGGCTCATCGAGGGGTCTCACCACTATTTGAAACCTTGAGGAAACCAGGGGAACCTGCGGCAAACTCCAGGTATACTAGAACGTGCGAAATCTCACCGGATTTAACGATAGAATCCTCTGCTCCCAGCTGCAAAGATTAAGATATCTGCAAGTAATATAAGATAAGAGATTGAGCAGTAGTCAAGTCTTGGTCAGGTCCTCAATTCCTGAGATCCAGTGACCGCCGCACATCTGGGGGAACCAATTCCGAAAGGCCTGTACAGATCTTTCTTTCCCCGTAGAACTTGCAGTACAACTAGTGTTTGTCCCACTCCTCCATTCTTCTGAACAAGACTACCTCAATAGGTTCAGTGACACTAAAGCAGTATTTCTTGAGGATATTACATCTGGTTGAATTATTTCAGAGATCCAAGCGTCAAGCGGTAAACGACTTCATTGCTACCGTAATCAAACAAAATAGCTCTGGTTTCTTCCTCTCCAGCACCAGACAAGGGTTTGCATCCTTGCTTCTGGGTCAAGACATCACCCTTCTGGCATGTCCAAACTGAAATGTCTGCATTAGCACAAGCTGGAGTAATGGACTCTATGTGGAAGAAAAACATGGAAGTGGCCCTTCTCTAGAAGGTCAGACAGTGGCCTTTTCAGGCCTGGCAGTATCAGAAGAAGACTTTTCACTGTCCACTAGGGCAATGGCATTATCTCGGGTCAGAGTAGCCTGGGGCTTACAGGACAAAGATAAATTCATCAATCTAGTGCAAGGCTCACTTTATCAGATGAGTGGCGTGCTCATGGGCAAAATTCAGAGGTGCAGAATTTTACAGGATGCCAACCAGGTTCATATACTACAAACAATTTTTTTGCCTATTGCAAAGTCAATTAAGCAACATTGGAAGCAGGGGAGTTGACTTCAGTTCTGTTGATTCAAACGCTTCAGCATGGCCCTCCCTTATAGGTTCTGTTGGCGTGCTACATCCCATTCGTGTATGCTGTCATGCTTGTGTCAGGAAAAGGGAAAATTGTATACTTACCTGACGGTAATTTTACTTTCCTGATGCAAAGCATGACAGCAGACAGGTCCCTCCCTTGTGGGTTTCGCATTTGAGTATAGTTACGAGAATGCCGCCTGGGGGGAGGTGACTCATTTTATATATACCCTGTTTCCCCGAAAATAAGACCTAGCGTGATTGTTGGTGATGGCTGCAATATAAGCCCTACCCCCCAAATAAGCCCTAGTTAAAGTCCTTGTAGGTCTTATTTTCAGGGTAGGGCTTATTTGGGGGGTAGGGCTTATATTGCAGCCATCACTGCCAATCATGCTAGGTCTTATTTTAGGGGAAACAGGGTAGTAAAACCAGTCCTGATTGGGCGAGGGCGGAGCCTATCCCATTCGTGCATGCTGTCATACTTTGCATCAGGAAAGGAAAATTACCATCAGGTAAGTATACAATTTTCTGTTTTCTATCTTTTATCATTTTTGCATTATTAATGATTTATTAAATGTCACCAAAGGTCACTCAGCCCCCCCCTACAACACCCAAATGACACAAAACTGGTCTCGTTAGTTAGTGCTACGTTTGTGCTGTTTTGTACTGCTAAAACTTTTATTTGTGCGGTTATGGTTTTTTAGTAGGGCTATTACTGATTAAAATTTTCGTGTTCAATTAATCGTTTTTTTTTTTAATCGATTAATCAACTAATTTTGATTAATTATAACGCACATACAGATCCAACTACTTTCAGCTGATTTAGCACCGTTGTTATGGCAATGGCCGAAGCTGGACATAGCGGGGCATGGCTAGGACGTCACACGTCATAAACTCAGCCTCACCGTGCCCATAATCTCAGCCTTATCGTGCCCATAATCGCAGCCTCACTGTGCCCATAATCGCAGCCTTACCATGCCCATAATGCAGTCTCACCGTGCCCATAATCTCAGACTTACCGTGCCCATAATAGCAGCCTCACCGTTCCCATAATGCAGTCTCATCTTGCCCATAATGCTGTCTCACTGTGCCCATAATTACAGCCTCACCGTGCCCATAATGCAGTCTCACTGTGCCTATAATCGCAGCCTCACTGTAGTCAGTGCATGTGCCTGGATTACACAGTCTGCGGGCATCTCCCGCTGTGTGTCTTGGAGCTGAGTGTGTAAACTTTGGCCGCGCTGTGAGAAAAGTCCCGCCCTCCTAGATCAGCTCGTGTGATAGACAGAACACTGCGTCTATCATACGAGCTGATCTAGGAGGAGGGCGGGACTTTTCTCACAGCACGGCCAAAGTCTCAGCTCCGAGACACAGCGGGAGATGCCCGCAGACTGTGTATGACATATAGTGGAGGAGGAGGAGGGAGTGGAGCGCTGCGCTGCAGCCACAGCTTGGTCCAAAGCGGCCCCAGGGCAGGCAGCCTGCCGATTCTAAAAAATTTTGATCGATCAAAAAAATTAACGAATAATTAATCTTTAATTTCCACAGCCCTATTTTTTAGTTATAATAGCTTGTTTTTATCTTTGTACTTTTTTGTGTCATAAAAATAAAAATTTGTGCTGCTTTAATTTTTAAGATAATAGCAATTTGTTTTTTCCAGACGATGACATGACCAGCAGAACTGGCAGATGAGCTGGCACTGAGCTTGGCTGGTGGCAGACTGTGGGTAAGCAGCTGGAAGCAGGAGACAAATGAGACCTTGCTGGACTGAAGAGCTGTAGCAGGCTGGATGAGCAGGATGCAGGGTCAGATGAGCCGGGTCCATAATGGTCGGGCAGATCGGGCATAGACGGCAGACAACAGGATATTTGGGTCACAAGCCAAGTCAGCAACAAGAGGTAGATCAAGCAAGAACAGAAGGCAGAAGCAGAATCCAGAGACAAGCCAAGGTCAGTGCAGGTAGCAGTCAAACGGAGGTCAGGAGCAAGCTGGGTTAGGATCAGAGGTCAAACACATGAATCAGGAATGAACACACAGAAGCTGCTAGAGCTACATGATTTTGGCTAAAATGAGAATCACGTTTTTTTGCTTTGAATAGTTAGAAAAGTTCACGATTCTCTCATGATTCTCGCGGTGTAACATCTTTCACATTATACAAAAAAATTGGGCTAACTTTACTGTTTAGTTTTTTTTTTAATTCATTAAAGTGTTTTTTTTTTTTTTTTTTAAAGCGTTTGAAAGACTGCTGCGCAAATACGGTGTTACATAAAATATTGCAACAATTGGGTGTTCTAAGTAATTTTCTAGCAGAAAATAACGATTTTTACTTGTAATCAACAAATGTCAGAAAAGGTTTGGTTTTTAAATGGTTAAACTTCCTTAACACACTGGAGTTCTTTCCTTTGATAAAAGAATGAAAAGATACTTTGTTTCTACTTATTCACCTGTTGTGATTAAACTTGGCAGGCTGCCTGGATTTTTTTTTCCCAACTGTAAGAATTCTCTGCACTTGTTAGAAAGAATCGTGACATGCTGTTTTGAAGATCAGGAAGAGTAAAAGATCGCGATTTTGATTCTTAACGATTAATTGTGCAGCTCTAGAAGCTGCACACAGCCTGTTTAAATAGTCTGTCTGGCGCCAGCATTGGTGACAAGCTCGCGCTCATCTGCCCGGCCAGTTGCCAGTCTGCGCATTGGGCATATGTATGCACAGGGAGACATTATTTTTGATATGGGCAAGCCTTCCCTGACACCCCCTTCAACAGCCAAACAAAATGAAAACGGTTTGGTTGGTTAGTGCCACGTTTGTGTTGGTTTGTGCCTATTTACTCTCCATTCTATCTTCTTTTGTTTTTCAGTTATTGTTGATTTAATAAAAGGTCACCAAAGGTCACCCAGCCCCCCTACAAGAGACAAAAGGCATGAAACCGGGCGGGTTGGTGCCTCCTTTGTGCTGGTTTGTGCTGTTTAAATATCAGTTCTACCGCTTTTTGTTTTTCTGCTATTTACTGTTTATTAAAGGTCACCAAAGGTCACTCAGCCCCCCACACATGAAACTGGGTTGGTTGGTTAGTGCTGCGTTTGTGCCAGTTTGTGCTGTTAAAATTATTATGTGTGCTGCTTTGATTTTTTTAATTGTAAAAGTTTGTTTTTATTTGATCAAACCCCACCCACCCGTCAAAACCCAGCCTCCCCTCTATAAAAGCATACGGACGTGAAACTGGCTGATTAGTTAGTGCTGCTACTCTGCTACTGTGCTGCTTAAACATCCATTCTCTTAGGTTTTGATATATTAACAGTTATTTTTTTATATAGTATATACTATAGTTTTGCACCATAATTGTGTACAATTTGTACGTAAATATAAGCAACTTTTGTTATTCCCTATGTCACTTACGTAACATTAACTTTATGTACAGTATATTGATTAATTGCATACTATAATGGGTTATTTTTAGATTTTTTTATTTGTGTTACATTGTAACCATGTTTATGTGTCTGCACATAACAAAATTTCGTTTTAGGCACTTTTCACACATGCTGCCTGATCAGGTCCACCTGTCTGTTTTTCAGGCGTACCTGATCGGACACGCCATTCACCTCTATGGAGCAACAGATGTCAGCGGTGACATGTCCATTGACATCTGCCATTACCTGATCCGATCCGTTCCGCCAAATCCAGATGGATGGAGGTCCTATTTTACATTTGTCTGGCGGATCAAATCAGATGGGATCGGATGAAAAGGGATAGAGTCCCATAGAAGAGAGTGGGACTCTGACAGGTCCGTCTCAGCACAGTGAGCGGAGAAGGATCTGTCATGGGCCTGCTCAGCTGGGATCAACTTATTGATCCCTGCTGAGCAAGCAGAGTCTGTCAAAATGGACGTGCCCCGTGTGAAAGGGGCTTATGGGTTGACTGAATTGATTGGGAAATGTTTCACAATAGTCTCCTCTGAATACTGAGTGCTAACAGCACAATTGTTGTAATGGAGCAGGTGATAAGATGTGTTTCTTGTTGTCTTATTTCACATTATAATTTGCGCAGCACTGGATTATTAGCTCTTTTTCATTCTTCTTCAAGTTTTACATCAATAACATGAGACTTAATTTTATGAATACCATTAATAGTGTTGAAGCATACCTTCATTACACAGCTAGCAGACAGGGTAATATGAACTAGCTTCACTTGAGGTCAGCATGATTATAGCAACAGCCAAAAGGAAATACTAAATCTCAAGAATTACAATAGTAAAATCTGTCTTAAACATTTTAATTCCACAAATCATGTTCTGACTTGTGGATCATGACGTTTGTATGAAAAATTACGACAAATAAAGAACAAACAAACCAAAATATAGAGATAACCATATCAGGTTCTGACTTTTTCTCAGCCTTCATTAAACGGCAGCTTCACCTGTCCATGAAAAGCCAAAACCTTAGCTACCTACATTTATGAAACTGGGAACTACAAACAGCTAACTTTTGTGTACAGAACAGCGTGGGGGCAGATCTTGGTGTGTGAATTCACCACTGCCATACCATTTGACAAATCGTCATATTTTTCCCAGGTGATATCAGACCTTTTACAGTAGGCTATGTAATGGCCTAAAGAGCTTCTGGAAGCTGGTTCGCAGAATGCAACAACACCTCTTAACGTGAACCTGTTTCCCTTTAATTCAAGGTCCTGTGGAAATTTAAAGAGTTCTGCTTCAAGAAATATCTCTTCTGAACCTTTGCGTTGTGCTTCACCAGCTTCCCAGAAACCTATGTCAGTATCAACACAAAGGTGCTGTCCTGTTATGGTGTGTTCCACAGTACCATTACAAACAGTGTTTCCAGAAACTGAAGGGTCAAAAACTGCATTTCCCGGGGAGTGTGTTGCACATTGTGGATCCGTGATAGGCATGGTGAAGGTTTAAAAAAAAATTGTTGACTTCTTCTTGTAAAGCTGAAACTCCTCTTTTACTACAGTGTGTCTTGGTCAGCTGATACAAATGCAATATTTCTTGAAGCCAGGGCCGTCTTTAATATGGATTGGACCCTGGGCAAACATTTTCATGCCCCCCCCCCCCCCCCCCCCAATAGAATTTTGCAATCCACCCTAACAACCCAAAAAACCTCTCCTATTCCCTATCATGTTAGTTGCAGCCATGTACACTGCTCTATGCACACTACACATCCAATAGTCCATCTCAGCAAGAGTGGGTGGCTACATTTCTACCTACAGTAGGACCATGAAACGGAAACTTATCCACCCTCTAACAGAGAGTCTGATCACAGCAGAAAAGAAGGGACATTTGGAAAAAGCTGAGCAAGAGAATTTACTTTTTTTTTAGATAAGAATATACACGCACCGGCTACTTTATTAGGTACACCTGTTAAATTGCTTCATAACACAAAGAGTTAATCAGCCAATCACATGGCAGCAGCTCAATGCATTTAGGCATCTAGACATGGTGAAGACGACTTGCTGAAGGTCAAACTGAGCATCAGAATGGGGAAGAAAGGGGATTGAAGTGACTTTGAAGGTGGCATGGTTGTTGGTGCCAGATGGGCTGGTCTGAGTATTTCTAGGATTTTCACACTTAGCCATCTCTCGGCTTTACAGAGAATGCTGGGAAAAAGAGAAAATATCCAGTGATTGGCAGTTATGTGCAGTAAAATGCCTTGTTGTATCTATGCCACGAACAATGAAGGCAAAAGGGGGTCCAACCCACTACTAGCAAGATGTACCTAATAAAGTGGCTGGTGAGTGTATATCCTATAGTTTGTGGACTCTACAACTTTTCTACAGAATAAATAATATGCACTGATTTGGGGTAATTTTTTTCCAACAAAATGTGGCAGAATACATTTTGGCATAAATCTATGAAGGAAGATTATTTGCAAAATGTTATAACAGAAATGAATGAAAACACATTTATTTTAAAATGTTCAGTCTTTTTTGTTTATTTAGCATTACAAAAAAAAAAAAAAAAAAAAAAAAACAAGTGGTGATTTAATACCACTAAAAGAAAGCTCTGTTTGTTTGACCAAAATTATAAAAAATTGTCATTCAAAGTGTGACAGAGCTGAAAATTGGCCTGGGCAGGAAGGGGGTAAAAAGTGTCCAGCACTGAAGTGATCATAACAGAAGAGACCCTAGTGGTGCCCCACTGCCTGTCAGCGATAATGTGATTTGAGCAACGCATGTGCAGCTCACATCACATTTAGAGCCCACTCTGTGTGCTGCGGAGATGTGACTCCCTTGCCTATGCACAGGAGTGAGGTCACCGCAGCCTGTCCATTCAAGCGCTCAAAGGTTGATCACCCAGAAAGAAGACTGGGAGAAGAGGGATGTGCTGAGGGCCAAAAGAGCTCAGTTTACAGGCAAGTCTGTCATAATGTGCTAGTATGCAATACATACTAGCACATTATGACTTAAACCTGCAGGGGGACCAGTGTTATTTTTAAAAATGACTTTATTACCACTTTAGGCTTGGTTCACATGTATGTGGGTTTGTGCAGGCACAGCAGCCCATTCATCTGAATGGGCTGCCATGCCTGCATTTCCTGCAAAAAAAAAAAAAAAAAGGCGCATGCAACATTTTAAAAATGCATTGGCCATGAAATCGCATCATGCTTTTGCACCATGCTACTTATCTTCAGTTCCTGTACCTGCAAACATGCTGCATTTTTAGATGCGGGTGCAGGAACTGCGGGTAAGTCACATGGCGCAAAAGCATGATGCGATTTCAAGGCCACTGCATTTTTAAAATGTTGCATGCACCTTTTTTTCTGAAGGAAATGCAGGCATGGCAGCCATTTCCAATGAATGAGCTGCTGTGCCTGCACAAACCCGCATACGTGTGAACCAGGCCTAAAAGAAGCCCATCAAGCAGTTCTGCGTTTCACAGTATGAAAGATGTCAGCACAGTGCCACTGGTCTTGTGGACCATGCTGCTCTCTAAATAACAGGCCGGTCAGAGATTTTTAACTAGACTGGTACCTATATATGGGGAGCCAGGGGAGGAGAAGGACCTATCTGGTCCTGGTCTGCTAAGCTCGGGCTCACAGGAGTGCTGCCAGTTTCCACTGGCACTCTGAGATCGGCGCCTACCTGCGAGACTCACTGTACAGGCATGGTATGGGGCGGGGTCAGAGTGTCAATGGAGCTCACAGCCCCACCCACTCTTTGCTCAGCATGCTAATGCTGGCTGTCGTCTGCGTGGAGTGGATCAGTCTTTTTGCTGTCCCGATGGGGCTCCCAATTTGCAAGCAGTGCGGGTTTACTAGGCAGCTGTTTTGGGCCCTAAAAACAATGACAGGGCCCTGGGAAGCTGCCCCCTTTGCCCCATATTAAAGATGACCCTGCTTGAAGCTCCAGAATGGCATGAACATATTTCTGAAGAATATTTGCTCTCAGCCACTATGCTGGCCACTGTTGAGAATACATTTGAAATTATTGTTGATATATTGCATTCAGCTTTAACCATCTGGAGTCCAGGTCTGGGGGAATGACGAGTAGGGGGCGGAGCGCTGACACGTAGGCAGGCTCCGGGCGCTCTCCAGAAACCGTGGCCCTGCTCGTATCCCTGCTCTGCTCACGGCTGGCATGGCGAGATGCCGAGCCCCCGGCGCTTAATGACAGCGCCCGCTCCGCTCGGCGGACTACAGCCCTCAGCACTGGATGATTGTTGGGGACCCCCCACCGCTCTGTGACCCTGGATGCCCTCCGACCGCCTAGCGGATGAATCCTGGTGGCTCAGGCAGCTGAGGAGACGTTTTGTGGAGCTCCCTTATCTGGCTGGCTTGTGGTGTGGAAGTTGTAGCTGGAAGGAGGAGTTCGCTGCAGGACCTTGCTGCTAAATGTGGAGGAGGTGAGAGTGATTGTTTCTATGGGAGAGGAAACTGCCCTAGATCTCTGAAAAGAAGCGGTTGGAGACCACCTGGAAAAGATGAACTTTGCCTGCAAATGGTTAAAGGTATCTATTTAATGCTGGTAAAAAAGACTGTTATGGAACCTATGCCCCCCCCCCTCTGGTGAAATAACGGAATAGCAGGAGGTCTGGAGTATAATCTGGGACTATGCTATTCATCTTATACCCAGCATAACATGACTAGCTTGGGGAACTAACTGTCCTTTTGTCCCATTTCCACGCTATAACAAAGGGACTTAGAGGTTGGGGGACAGATGCTGAATAATGTGTGTGGTGATCCAGAGGAAGCTTCATTTTTTTACATTACATGAACTGTGAATGTCCATACCCCCAATACCTGAGCATTACTGGATGTTAATCCAGGACTGAATAAAAGTTATACTTTTAGTAGGCGAATAAATGGAAATGAGGGGGAAAACAAATAAAGCAGGTAAAAGTTCCCCATCAGCATAGTAGAAGAAGCGCAGGGCAGCCCCAGGTGGGGGCCCCAATGTGCTCAGGGACAAACAGACAAAAGGTGGTTGAAGAGTAGAATAAAGTAGGGAAAGTAAACAATGTAAAGATTACGAGGCCAAGAAGCGATGGTAACAACCCCCAAGGAAGCTCTAAGGCCCAAGATGGGACACAGAGGAAAAGAGGGGGGAGGATGAACCATCGGGGGGAAAGATGTATGCAATCACCAACGCAGGAGGGAGTCCCGCAAATCAAAGAGATGTTAGTAGAGATGCTGGCAAAAATGTAGGTATCATTGAAAGTAGACATTGCCGCAGTAAGGGCAGACATCGGGCAAGTTCTAGGAAGGGTGTAAGAGATTGAGGGCAGATTGGATGACCACAACCAAAGATTTGAGGGCATAATGGAACAAATTAATTCCCTCCAAAGAGCAAATAGAAGCCTCCTCTACAAATTAGAGGATCAAGAGAATTGCACCTGACGCAAAAACCTGCAAATTAAAGGTCTCCCAGAGAAACATAGCAATGAGGAACTGATAAAAGTAATGCAGCAGTTATTTAACCCTCTATTGGAAAGAGAAATGACAGAGTCCCTGAAAGTAGACAGAATCCATAGGATTACACGATACTCCATTCAAAGGACTGAAACCCCGAGAGATGTGATAGTGAGGTTTCACTATGTGGAAGAAAAATCCAACATTATAGAAAAAAAATGTGGAATTTACCGGGAATGTTCTTTGAAGGAGTGGAACTACAGGTCTACTTAGACTTGTCTGCTGATACTTTAACAAGAAGGAGACTTCTGAAACCCTTAATTGAGTTGATGAGGGCATCGAAGATATCCTATCAATGGGGGTTCCCAGCCTGCCTGATAGGGAAAAAAAAATAGCCGAACTGCAGTCCTGAGATTCCCTGAAGATTTGGGGGACTTCTGTAGGAAACTGGACATCCCGCCTCCTCCCATACCAGGATGGGGAGAGAAGGAAGGAATATATTATTCCCTCAAAGGAATATGAGATGGAATAAAGGGGGTGGAGGGGGTGCGAGAGGGGGAAGAGGTCCTTAATAGCAGTAGTATTCAGTGTCAAAAGGAAAGAGTCAGGAAGAAGAGGAGCGGTGAGGGGAGGTGGGAGGAGGGGTTAGGGGGACTGGGGGGGCCTGGAGGGGTCTGAGGTGGGAGCCCATTGGAAGAAATGGTGACGAGGCGGCATCAGGATGATGTTAGCCAGGCCCATAAATTGAACAAGAAAAAGGGGTCCAGCCTTTCCAGGTGTTTTGTTCCAGAAAGAAGAGGGGGATTCGGGGGGTTTTCTCTCTCCTTAAGGGGTGCCCCCTCTGCCTGACCAGACGCTCCTTACGTGGTGAATCATGGTGGTGGTAAATTGGGTCACGTATAATGTAAGGGGACTAAATACAGCAAAAAAAGGAATAAAGTAAACAAGGAGCTGCAGTTCCTGGGTGCGAACGTGGTGTGCCTCCAGGAGACATATTACGCATGCTTCAGGGGGTGGCTTGGCATCACACCAGTTCCTGAAGTGGTTTTATGGAGACACAGCATCATCGCACTCAAGGGGCGTGGCCATTGGATTTGATAGGACGATGAGGTTTGTGGATGGGGAGCGTCTGGCCGATCCGGAGGGAAGGTACCTCTTTATGAAAGGGAAACTGTTTAATATGATGTGTACAATAGCGAAAATTTACTCTCCAAATAAGGACCCTGACAAATTCTTAAAGAAAGTACTGAAAAAACTTAAAATTTTTAAGGAAGGTAAATTAATTATTGCAGGTGACTTAAACTGGAGTATTGACCCAAGAGTGGATACTTCAGGGGGTGCTCTCAGATCTACAGCTCAAAGGCAGAAGGCATTAAAAAAAGTATTGTTGGATTTTCAGTTGCTGGATGCATGGAGGATTAGTCACCCAAGGAAGCGAGATTATACCTATTATTCTCCTGTTCATCGGTCATTTTCAAGGATTGACTATATCCTAATAGAACACCAACTAGCTCCATCCCTTAAGGGAGCACAAATTAAAGCAATTACTCTGTCCAACCATGCCCCAGTGAAAATCCAACTGGAAATACTGGGGGATGCTTTGACAGGGAAAAATTGGAAACTGATTGACTCCCTTATTCAGGACCTGGAATCAATTAGAAGGATAGAGCAGGAATTGGAGGCCTTTTTTGAGATCAATGATACGGCAGAAATATCCAAGGCAACTCTCTGGGAATCACACAAAGCCTTTATAAGGGAGATCTTGATCGGGATTGGAGCAGGGAAAAAGAAAGAGAGGGGAAAAAAGATGACCCTCTTATATAGAGAGATTCAGGAACTCGAACAAAGAACAAGACCTAAAGGGATCCCAGAAAGGCAAGAACTAATAGTAAAAAGAAGAAAGATAGAAGAGCTGTTAGAACAGGAGAGGAAATGTGCCTTCCACTCAATAAATAAGGTAAAATACCAGTGGGGTAACAAATCAGAAAAATGGATGGCGAGAAGGGTAAAATAAAAAAAGAATAGGGCCTTCATACCTAAGATCAGAGATGATAGGGGAGGGTTAGAATTCTCTTCTCCTAATATCGCAAAAATATTCCATTCCTATTACAGTGCCTTATATAATGTGAATCAGAGAAGGGATGATGGGGAGAAGTGGAAGGAAGCAGTGATGGAGCATCTGCAGGACCTAGACCTTCCCAGGGCAGAGAAGGAGGAGGTGGAGCTCCTTGAAGCCCCTATCTCGCAGGAGGAGGTGGACAGAGCGATAAAGAATATAGCCCTGGGAAAGAGCCCGGGCCCTGATGGATACTCTATTTTATACTATAAAAAGTTCTCCAAGTTTTTGGTTCCTAAATTGTGCGACTATTTGAATGCACTGGGAGAGGGAGAGATGCTCCGTGAGGAGTCATTATTGGCACATATCACTCTTATTCTGAAAGAAGGGAAGGACTCAGCATCCCCAGGCAGTTATATATCGCCAATATCGCTATTAAATACAGACATAAAGATTTTTGCTAAAATAATAGCAGAAAGATTGAAATTATGGCTACCAAGGTGGGTACATATTGATCAGGTGGGGTTCGTACCTGGGAGGGAGGGGAGAGATAACTCTCTGAAATCCATTTTTCTGATTTAGGAAGTAATTAGGAGGGGAACCTCGGCAGTCCTCATGTCAATCGATGCCGAAAAGGCTTTTGACAGAGTCGATTGGGGGTACATGTTTAAAACATTGAAACATCTAGGGTTGGGGGAAAGGATGATGAGATGGACTCCGTCCCTCTACCACCACCCGACGGCCAGAATCAAAATAAATGGAACCCTGTCTTCTCCCCTTGAATTATTTAACGGGACAAGACAGGGCTGCCCTCTCTCCCCAATTTTGTTTAAAATAGCATTGGAACCCCTATTAGCTATTAAAGGCATTTGGGTGGGAGAAAGGGAATACAGAGTAGCTGCGTTTGCGGACGATTTTCTCTGTTATATTTCCAACCCCAGAACAGCAATCGCTATAGTGCTGAAGGAGTTAAATCGATATGGGAAATTAACAAAACTTTAAAATAAATATGGCTACATCTGATATTCTGAACATATCTTTATTAATGAAAGAGCAGAAGGCAATCCAACCTAAGTTCCCTTTTGTGTGGTGTAAGGAGGAGTTGGGGTATTTGGGCATAAAATTGACACCAGCCCTGGGTGATATGTTCAAAGCCAATTATATCCCTTTGCTCAATGAGATCAGGGACCAATTGAATATGATGAGATATAAATCCCTCTCATGGATTGGCAGGATAAATGCAGTAAAAATGTTTATACTCCCAATGTTAATTTATATCTTTCAAAAGATCCCAATAGCACTCCCCCCAGATTACTTTAGAAAATTGAAATCTATGGTACTAAAATATATTTGGGCACGTAAACCCCATAAAATGACATACGAAATGTGCTACAAGTTGATGGCGAGGGGGTACGTGACCCCCCCAGGGGGCGCATGGGTTTGGGGGAAAACACCCTTCAACTTATTGGAGGGGTTGTGATGTTCTGGGGACTTTTGCGCATCTTTGGTGGGAGTGCACTAAAATACAATCCTATTGGGACAGAATCATAGAAGCAATTCTATATATAACAGGTGAACTAATAAAAAAAAAACCCTTGGGTATGTCTGTTTCATGATACGGGGAAGGCGGTGTCCCAGTACAGAAAGACATTAGTCCCATATCTTTTGAACGCAGCTAAAGCCCTGATCCCATGCCTGTGGAAAACTCAGGAGGCCCCGAGGATGAAGGAGTGGGTAGTAAGGGTGGAGTGGGTGAGATCTATTGAAGAGTCAATACATCTGACGGAAGACACACGGGAAAAATACCAAAAGATATGGCAAAAATGGCTTGAATTTAGGAATACGAAGATGTACATGGCATTGATGGATAGAGGGGGGAGAGAGGCGGGGGGTGGGGGGATTTGGGGGGGGGGGTTTCTCTTTTTTTTTTGGGGGGGGGGAGTAATATGTGAATTCAATAAGGATTGTTAGTGCTTTTACTGATACTACTGTATTTTTGTGTATTTCATATAATATAATAAAATAAAGAATATAAAAACCATCTGGAGTCCTGCTTTAATTTGTTCTGCTCCATATATGTCCCTTAGGATTTTACCTCTCAGCATATAGATTTCTTTTTGTACACCTTTTTCTGCCATGGTTTTCTCAAGGTGAAAAATTTCTATATTGCTTATTTCTTGGGCCACGTAACTACTGTTGGATGTGTTGTCAGAAAGGGCACTACAAAGGCTCTGTCAAAATGCATCAAATGCACAGGTGTTTCTAACTCTCACTGTGTGTCCACATACCTTTAGAGGTTGCAGGTCTCATGCAGTCGCTAAAACCCTAGCCAAAATTTTTAGATCAGAATTGAGTAGGAAGAAAGGGACGGTCAACTCTGGACACCGCAGATCCTTCCCTTCATTTGCTAGGACTATTATACTGGTGTCATTCATAGAAGCAGGAAGAACATTTAACTTGAATGCCTCATTAAGAACCTCTAAAAGCTCAGGTAAGGCTGTTTAAAAAGAAATATACTCGGAGAAATATGTAGGCTGCCATTTTAAACCTAATTCTGTAGGTACTAGCTGCCTTGTTGTCTTTAAATCAATAACATGGAACAGCCAATTAGTAGTCCTGAACAGAGTTCGGAGAACATTAAAACCAAAATGTTAGCATAACATCCAGGCAACCTACATATTCATAAGAAGAGGTTAAAAATGGCAGTCTACGTATACAGCACAGGTTTTCTTTAACTGCTTTCCGGCCAGCCACCGTCATTATACTGCGGCAGGTTGGCACGGCTGCGTGAATTGCTGTAGGTGTACGCTCTAGGGGGCGCGCAACGCCAGAGCTAATGCACGTGGCCAGTGGCCGCAATGTCCGCCGGAGACCCGCGATCGCTCCTTAGAGAGCCAGAACGGGGATCTGTCAATGTAAACAGACAGATACGCATTCTGTCAGGGAAGTAAAGAGAGATCTGCTGTTCCTAGTGATCAGGAACAGCGATCACTCTCTACTCCCAGTCAGTCCACTCCCCCCACAGTTAGAAACACCTCCCTAGGACACACTTAACCCCTTGATCGCCCCCTAGTGTTAACCCCTTCCCTGCCAGTGATATTTATACAGTAATCAGTGGCTATTTTTAGCTCTGATCGCTGTATAAATGTCACTGGTCCCAAAAAAGTGTCAAAAGTGTTCGATCTGTCCACCGCAATGTTGCAGTCCCACTAAAAATCACAGATCGCCGCAATTACTAGTAAAAAAAAAAAAGTTAAGAATAAAAATGCCATAAATATATCCCCCCATTTTGTAGACGCTATAACTTTTGCGCAAACCAATCAATATATGCTTGTTGCAATTTTTTTACCAAAAATATGTAGAAGAATACATATTGGCCTAAACTGATGAAGAAATGTGTTTTTTTTTGTTTTTTTGGGGATATTTATTATAGCAAAAAGTAAAAAATATTGTTTTTTTGTTTTTTTTTGTTTTTTTTTTCAAAATTGTCGCTCTTTTTTTTGTTTATAGTGCAAAAAATAAAAACCGCAGAGGTGATCAAATACCACCAAAAGAAAGCTCTATTTTTGGAAAAAAAAGGACATAAATGTTTTTTTTCCCAAAAGATTTTAAAAAAGGACAGAAATTTTGTTTGTGTACAACATTGCATGACCGTGCAATTGTCAGTTAAAGCAACGCAGTGCCGTATTGCAAAAAATGGCATGGTCATTAAGGGGGCAAATCCTTCCAGTCCTTAAATGGTTAAAAATAATTATAAACTTCGGGGGAGGGGCCTGATGTGGGCATCAGACCGGAAGGGATGCTGAGCCAGTGAAGCCCGCGAAGCTCCCTCCAGCATGATGAAGGCCTAAGGAGAGGCACATTCCTACTCTCCACAAACCCCCCTAGCCCCACAACTGTCCCCTGGATGACATGTGCCAACAGGAGGATCCGCAATAGCGCCAACGGTGGTGAGTGTGTCTTTCCCTCCCCATGCTGTATAGGAGCCTGTGCTCACTTACCCCGGACAGCGGGAGGAGAGAGGACAATCGCGGTGGCGGAGAGCAGGGCAGAGCGGTCTGGAACCCTGGAGCATGGTGCCTGCGTTTGCA
This sequence comes from Aquarana catesbeiana, assembly GCF_042186555.1. Classification (NCBI taxonomy): domain Eukaryota; kingdom Metazoa; phylum Chordata; class Amphibia; order Anura; family Ranidae; genus Aquarana; species Aquarana catesbeiana. Next base: position 95,897,868 of record NC_133330.1, read on the forward strand.
GCGAGATTCCACTGGAGGGAGTAGAGAGACCCAGGAGCTGAGCCTCACCCTTCACTGACCCCCCCCCACCCCAAACCTGGCAGGTAAATTGCATGTTCTAAGCGGAGATTGTGGCTGTAAGGGGGTGAGTCCTTTTGTTGCGCTTACACATGTATTTCTGCAGGTAGAACTGCATATAGACTATACACAGAATGTTGGAATGCTGGACTGTCAAAACATCTATGGTAGTTATGGTAAATAGAAAGGAATGCTGCCAGCGCACATGCAAATAGAAGGAGGCCAAAGGGGGTAGAAACAGCTCACTCACAGCAAGGGGCTGAGAGACATACTGATGGACTTTGGCTGTACTGGACAGACAGAACAGCAAAAGTCGCAGTAATCGCAGTAGTCGCATAAGTTGTAAAAAAAACAAAAAACAAATAAAAAACCCTGAACTCCCTCTTGAACAGGACTATTCATACAAATTATTCCCTAAGGGGTTACAACCGGGCATAGTAGGACCACGGGAAGGTACACCCCCACTCTGGAGTAGTAATCCCGAGAGTAAAGCGGAGGGTAAAGCACACCCAAAAAAAAAAAAAAAAAGCGAACCCCCCCCCGGAAAAGTAACAGGCCGGAATAAGACTGGTGTAGGAAGAACTCTGATACACTAGAAGTTATTAACCAACCTATCAATCAAACAGAAAAAAGAAATGAAGGGCAAACCGGTGAGGGGGGCAGGAGCAAACCCACCTAAAGTGAGCGCCAGCCCGGGTACCATTAAAAAATACATGATACAGGAGGGAGGTAAGGAAAGTCCGGGTAAAAAACGGGGGCCAAAAGTAAAGTCCCGGAGGGAGTACAAAAGAACAGACTGAGAAAACAGTTCGAGGATATAGAACCCCCTGTAGCAAGAAGCGAGGTGACAGAGGAGGAAGTCATAATGGAACCTAAACAAAAAAAGCAATTACCAACTAAGGGAGAAATGGCATAAATGTTTGCGAGGCTGGAAATATCTATAAAGGGAGAAATAGCAACCTTGCATGAAGATATGAACCACATATTAAAAAGGGTTGAGGACACAGAAGAAAGGTTGCACATTCACGGGGAGGAGATAACAATACTTAAGGCACAGATGGAAGGGATGCAGAGAGAACAGAGGCATATGATGTACAAAATAGAAGACCAAGAAAACCGTAATCGAAGGAAAAACCTCAGGATCAGAGGTTTACCGGAGACGCAAGGTGAAGGTGAAGATCTGCAAGGAAAATTGGATAAAATATTTGGTCACATGATGGGTACATCTGGAGCAAACAGTAAAATAAAGTTCGAAAGAATCCACAGGATTAGAAAGCCCGCAGAAATGGCAGGAGATGTCCCAAGAGATGTTATCGCAAGATTCCATAACTTCCATGATAAAGAATAGATAAGGGCATTCCTGAAAACCAACCAACCCGCTAAATATGGGGTGAGCACTCTGCAGCAGAGACCTTGGCCAGGAGAAGAACCCTCAAACCGTTACTTGAACAACTTAAGATGCAAAACATCCAATATTTTTGGGGATTCCCAGCCTGCCTAATTGGTTGTAAAGAGGGCCGGTCAGTAACTTTAAGATTCCCAGAAGACACGGACAAATTCTGTAATAGACTGGATGTCCCATTAGTGGAAATTCCGGGTTGGTGGGAAAAACAGGAGAATACAGACGACATAGAAGAACAACAGGTTTGGCACCTGGCCCTGAAAAAGAAACTGGAAGGAGTAAAGAAGTAATAACACTGAAGAAAAAAAATACAGGGAATATGAAAAGACGAAGAGGGACTGGGACTGGACGTGGGGGGCGCCAAATTTAGGGAGAGTATCGGTCCTGCCCAATGACCACATTAAGAGCTCAACCCCTAGGGGGACGAACCGTTGGGCCGGGAGGAGTTCGGTGGGCCACGGTTCACAGGGCCTTGGGGAGTCCAATTTCCCTCACTTGGGAAGGGGGGGGAGAGGAATGGGAGGGTAATGGGGGGGAAGGTTAGGGGTAAAGGGGGAGGGTAGAAAATGGGAAGGAAGGGGGACCTACTTGAAAAGGTATGAAAGAATATTAGGAAGCACCGACTCTCCTTTGCTTGTTGCGCTTCATAGAAAAACCCTAATAAGCAAAGATGTTTAATTTAAACATAATTTCATACAACGTACGCGGATTAAACGCTCCTATAAAAAGTGCTAATATAATAAGCGGACTAAAACATCTTAAAGCTGATGTGGTACTGTTACAGGAGACATTTTTTTTCTGGCTCGAATCGGAGAATATTTTCAAAGGAGTTCCCTCTATGGTATCATGGGGACTTCCCTATCAGTCGAGCAAAGGGAGTGGCCATAGGGTTTGCCAGGGGAGTGAGATTCGACTTAGAGGGGAGAAAGGCGGACCTAGAAGGGCGCTACTTATTTCTGAGAGGAAAATTGAATGGAACCGAATACTCCCTGGCAAACATATATGGCCCTAATAAAAATCCCATTAGATATTCAATGGGGGCCATAGCGGAGTTTATGGAATTTAAGAAAGGGGGGCTATTATGGAGGGGGATTTTAGACTTTGCTTAGAGCCAAGGATGAATAGTATGTCGCATGTACAGGGGACTGGAATAGCATTGAGGAATAAATTAAAAAAGAAATTGCACCTATGCCAACTAGTAGATGTGTGCATGACACAACATATTAAAGGCACAGAATTACACATTCCACTCCCCTGTACATGGGACGTATTCTAGAATAGATTTTTTTATTGATCTAGCATAGGTTGCTGTATGCAGTGGTTAGCACAAATATTGGAATAATGGCCTTCTCGGATCATGCGCCTGTGACATTGCAACTGAAGAAAGGAGAGGCCCAAATAAGGAGTAATACCTGGAGACTAAATGAAGAATTATTCCAGGATAAATCAATAGAAGAGCGAATAAAGAAAGAACTAGAGCAGTTTTTCAGGGTTAACGAAACGGAGGGTATTTCAGATGCCACAGTCTGGGAAGCCCATAAGGCTTATATTAGGGGTAGACCGCCTCACGTGAGGGGAGGGGTCGGATGCGGAAGTCGGGCTGACCTCATCCTTTCGCTCTGGGATGCCGGGTTTCTCCTTCCTCCCCATGGTCGGCGGTGGGGTGACGCGGACCACGGCTCCCGTATCTCTGGTGCGGGCGGCCGCCCCCTAGCTCCGTATACCCGAGATTAGCCGCGGGACTTAGGTCCCTGTAAGAACGCGGCTGCAGCTCTCCCTCCCCCCCCGTTGCGCCCCCCCTCCCCCCCGCCGCGTCTGTGTTGGATATCCCCCCCGCCGCGTCTGTGATGGATATACCTCCCGGAGCCTGAGTAGAGCAGGGACCGAGGAGGCGAGAGGAGAAACAGCAAGCAGGGGAGCCCTGAGACAGCACCGTAAAGCACTGACACAAGCCCATGGAGTGTGGCAAACAGATGGAGCGACTGACAAACAGCAAGTGTCACAGAAGCTGCTGAAGAAAGGAGTGACAGGCAACCCTCAGATAAGTGTTATGGTCTTTTGAATAGACGGTCAGAGAGGGTAAGTGCCTTTTACACATCAACATGGTGGGAGCCCCAATGTGAAATCCGTATTGTCATCTGAGAGATAAAGGTGAAAGTTAAAGTCCTAGCGGTATAGGCACGGACTTGGATGTATATATCACTATTCAGATTTTTCCTAGTGCAATGTACTATTGAAAGTGTTTTCCATTTAAAGGAGAAGACGCGTTGGATTGAACTCAGAATCAGACCCCCTCTCTTATATTCGTTTCCCTCTAGAGTAGCTGAAGCCTATATGGAGATCTGGTATATACAATAAGTGAATTATCGTGAGTGCCTCCGCTAGAAGGGTTTGTGAAGGGACTGTTAGGTTTTGAAGTCTGCTGAATCAAACGGCTATATCAATATTTGGAATGACTTAACCCTCTTCTGGAGAACTTCTGAAAGTGGCTCTATGTGTATATAATCTATATGTAAAAATCTAATTATCCGCCGCCCTGGGATTCTGGGATAAGATCTAGGATAAGGGCTGTACTTCATTTTCCCAGGGATAATGTACTGACAATAAGAACAACTTCACCCGTTACTTGCCTAAGTGAAGATGCCCATCCAGTGTCTGGAGAAATATCTAAACAATAAAGGATTAGATTAGTTTAAATAGACAAGTAAGGACGTCACGGGGGGTACAGGCCCTGAAAAACCCCAAGATAAGTGTAGCAAGTTTAGCTTTTTGGTCCCTCATTAAGGGGGGGGGGGGTGCTGACATATTGGTGGCTTAACCTCAGTTGTTGGTGGAGTAAAATAAAGTCAAGGGGGTGAAAAGATAATAAGAATGAGAGGGAAAACAAGCAAGGGGGGAACAACAACGAACCCAACTGGGGTACCCGCCAGATTAAGTGCAAGTCCAGGAACGATAAGGAAATATATGGTACAGGAGAACACTACAAGTCCGGGCAAGGGCCCGGGAGCTAAAGGCAAAATCTCGGACGGTCCGCCCAAAGTTAATACAAGGAGGCAGGCTGCAGAAGAATCCCTAGGTTTAAATGCAGCGACGTTGGCAACCTTAGATGAAGTTCCAATGGAGAGTCAAAGGGAAGGAGTTATGCCAACAAAGAATGATATAGCGGAGATGTTCGCCAGGCTGGAAACTTTCATTAGAGCGGAAACAGAGGCCATAAGAGGGGATATGGGCCACATTTTGAGAAGAGTGGAAGAGGCCGAGTTGGCAGTGGAGAGCCAGAGGACTGAAATAGGAACACTGAGATCCCAGTTAGAGGAGATGCAGCGGGAACAAAGGGACTTAAGATATAAATTGGAAGATCAGGAAAACCGAAGTAGATGAAAAAACTTGAGAATTAGAGGCCTCCCAGAACCACAAGGGGAGGGTGAAGACCTACAGGAAAAGATGGATCAAATATTCGGAGGCCTAATCAATCTGGAGGACAAGCCCGTTAAACTAGATAGAGTGCACAGACTTAGGAAACCTGCTCAGATCAGCAGGGAAACGCCTCGAGATGTGATAGTGAGGTTTCATAACCATCAAGACAAAGAAAGAATCAGGGCAAGTCTGAGAAACAATCATTCAGTGAAATACGGGGAAACCAGTCTACAAATTTACCCAGATCTGGCGAATGAGACACGGTCAAGAAAAAGAGTCCTCAGACCTCTACTGGATCTACTCAAAGCGCGAGAAGTGCACTACTCTTGGGGCTTCCCAGCATGTTTGATTGGGAAAAAAGATGGGCGTTCAGCGACATTAAGGTTCCCAGAGGAGACCCAAAACTTCTGCCGCAAGTTGGACATTCCACTCATGGAAATCCCGGGATGGTGGGAGAGAGGGGGAGGCCAAAATGTTGCTGAAGACACACAAAATTGGAAGCCTGTGTATAATAGGAGGGGGGTATAGGGGTGAAGTTGTAGCTAGTTATCCCTTGTCTAGTAGGTCAGAGTCTTGTGCGGTTGGGGGGTGAGGGGGGGGGGGGGCGGGGGGCAATGGGCTAAGGGCCCGGAGTCTTGGGGGGGGGGAGCTCTGGGGGGGTGATGGGGAATAGGGGGGAGGGGGGGGGCCGGATAGTTCCTGGGGCGGGATGGGAGATGCATGGCTATCGCACTGGGCTCAACCCTTGAGGGGCCATCCATAGGGCTGGGTGGAGAAGGCGAGGCCACGGTCAGTAGGGTTATAGGGAGATGGGGTGCTCCTAAGTGTGGGGGGGGAGGGAGGGTGGGGGGGTGTGGAGGAGGGGGGGAGGGGGGGCAAGGGAGGGGTGAGACCAGTACAACCTTATTTGTATCCTGTGGTAGCTGCGATGGGGTATTGAAAAGAAAATAAATGGCTGGAATCAATTTGATAACCTATAATGTGAGGGGGCTCAACTCGCCCATAAAATGCGCGAATGTGATGAGCGAGCTGAGAGCCAATAAAGCTGAGGTGGTCTTCCTCCAGGAGACACACCTATACCTGGGGAGAAACCAGAGGATTCTGTCAAGGGACTACCCGTTGTGGTTCTATAGCGATTCCCCGATAAGGGGCGCAAAAGGGGTAGCGATCGGCTTTGCTAGGGAAACCCGTTTCCAGATAGAAGAGAGAATGTCTGACCCTGAGGGCCGATTACTATTCTTGAGGGGAAAACTAAATGGTGAGTTATATACATTAGCTAACATCTACTGCCCTAATAACAATCCAAGTAAATATCTAATCGGAGCCTTACTAAAGTTAGAGGGTTTCAGGAGAGGGAGGACGGTCCTAGCAGGAGATCTGAATCTATGCCTTGAGCCGGGCAGGGATAGTGCGTCGCGTGCTCGGGGGACAGGAGGAGTTTGGTTGAATAAACTTAAAAAAAAACTACATCAGCTTCAACTAGTCGATGTTTGGAGGATGCAACACCAAAAAATATTGGATTTTACATACTACTCCCCCGTGCACGCGACGTACTCAAGACTTGACTATTTCTTTATAGACCACAGGGGTTTAGAGGAGGTCGATAGTACAAATATTGGCTCCATAACATTCTCGGACCACGCCCCGGTGACATTACGGATAAAGCAAAACAAGCAATTTCCCCCGTTCCATAATTGGAGACTAAATGAAGATCTCTTTCACGATAAGGAAATAGACAAATTAATAAATGAAGAACTGGAATTTTATTTTAGAACCAACTCCTCCGAAGAATTATCAGAAGCAATGGTATGGGAGGCCCACAAGGCATATATTAGGGGGATAATAATAAAGGCGGGAGTGGAGAAAGAGAGAAGGCAGAAAAAAACCTTGAGCACTCTCCAGGAAGAAGTCAAAAAACTAGAAAGGCAGCATAAGGATACGGGGGAAGGAGGGACCTTGGAAAAATTATATGGGGCTAGGGAGGCCTTGAGACAGCAGATTGAGGCAGAAAACCGTAAGAAATACAATCTAGTCAAGAAAGAAAGATATGTATATGGGAATAAACCAGGCCGGGTGCTGGCTAGGGCATTGTGTAGAAAGAAAAACAAAAACTACATCGACAAGATAAAGACGAAATCAGGAGAATATAATTATGATAAGGATATAGCAAAAACCTTCCAGGAATTTTATGGGGAACTCTACTCAATAAATATAAAGGACAACGATAAAACGAGAGAGCAAAAGCGAGAAAAAATAAATAACTACCTAAAAAATACTGGGATGATTAAGATAACAAAAGAGGAGAGTCTCGTGCTAGATGCCCCCATTACAGAGGCTGAGGTAAGGAAAGCTATTAAGGAGACCCAGACAGGAAAGAGCCCTGGTCCGGACGGACTGACGGTATTATACTATAAGAAATATCAGGAGCAGTTAGTACCAAAATTATGTACTTATATAAATGAGATAGGAACGAGAGGGGAAATGAGTAGAGATGCATTGGCAGCTACTATAGTGCTCATCCATAAGGAGGGTAAGGACAAAACATTATGCTCTAGTTTTAGGCCTATATCCCTTTTAAACAATGACACAAAAATCTTTGCAAAAGTTATCGCGGGTAGAGTAAAGCAAATAATTAAAAACATTATCCATCCTGATCAGGTGGGATTTATACCAGGTAGGCAAGGAAGGGACAATAGTATCAAGACGCTACTGATAACCCAGGAAATTAAAAAGAGTGGGGTCCCAGGTCTACTGCTATCCATAGATGCTGAAAAAGCATTTGATAGAGTAGACTGGGACTTCATGATGGAAACACTCAAACAAGTAGGTTATGGGGAGAGGATCTGTAGCTGGATAAAGGCGCTTTATACAAAACCATCAGCGAGAGTAAAAATAAACGGGATCTTGTCCGAGCCTTTCAGTATGTACAATGGCACAAGACAGGGGTGCCCAATCTCCCCAATGCTCTTCCTGATGGTTTTGGAGCCCCTCCTTGCCAGGATAAGACAGAACCCGGACATTGGTGGGGTCAATATAGGGGGAATTGAGTATAAGCTGGCTGCTTTTGCGGACGATATTCTCCTTTATATAACCAATCCAAGAATCTCTCTTCCGAACGTCCTAGCTACATTAGAAGAGTACGGGAAACTGTCTAATTTTAAAGTAAACACCACCAAATCAGAAGTACTAGACATCAACCCAAATAAGACAAGTGATTTCGCTTATCAAAAACATTTTCCTTTTAGGTGGGAGAGGGAAGCCTTAAACTATCTAGGAATCAAAATTACAACCTCAGTAGAAGAGCTATTCCAGGCCAATTTCATCCCGCTTCTAAATGAGGTTAAAGTAGGACTAAAGAGATTACAGCAGGGGCAACTGTCGTGGTCGGGTAGAATTAGCTCACTTAAAATGGTTTTATTACCAAAAATTACATATACATTGCAAATGCTCCCAGTGGCTCTTCCGCCTGGCTATCTTAAGAGGTTGCACTCAATGATACTAAAATTCATATGGAAAGGGAAAACCCCACGGATAAAATATGACCAATTAATAAACACTAAAAACAAAGGGGGATGGGGAGCACCTGATATCAGTAAATATTATGAAGCTATTGCACTGGGGAGGGTAATAGATTGGTTTAAAAACAAAGGTAAACAATGGGTAGAAATTGAAAATAATATCAGTAAGATAAAACTTCACAAAATAATATGGTACGCACCAAAATTAAGAAAACAAGACACAAAAATGCACGAAATCACTAGACATGCACTTGGAGTATGGGATCGGGTCCACAAAAGGGAACACTGGCAATACAACTCACCACTAATGTCATTGAAGGAAGTAGATTACTTCCCACCGGGAAAGGAAGAGTGGTTTGGGAAATGGCTTTTAGACGAGAATTTGCAGTTAAGGGATGTAATGGACCGGGGGAAAATCTGTTCATTGCAGGAGCTCAAGAAAAGAGGAGATAGGATGATTATTAACCCATGGCGTTACGCTCAGTTAAAACACTTCGTAGCATCTTTGCCGCAACCTATTAGAACAATGAATAGCCTACTCCCATTGGAAAAAATATGCATAGAACGGAACGAAAAAAGTGGTTTCTCTAGAATATATAAAATATTGGTTGAGCTGAAGAGGGTAGACACCCTGTCCTTTATAAGTAAATGGGAGAAGGAGTTGGGTTTAACATTTGCAGAGACAGAAGTGGACCTGATAGTAAAGCGTCTTTTGACCACGTCAGTTAACTATAAAGTCCTAGAGTTAAATTACAAGTGTTTAACTAGAATGTACATGACCCCGGATAAGATGCATAAAATCGATAAGGATAAATCTCGGCTTTGTTGGAGGGGATGTGGCGAAATTGGGACGATGGCCCATGTGTGGTGGTCGTGTCCTGAGATAGTGATTTTCTGGGATGAGATCAGAAAATATATCAAAGAGATTACTAAATATGATTTGCCAAGGGATCCCAGGGTCCTTCTGTTCCACCTGAGTGAGATGCATACTAAGGCCTACCTCAGATCACTCCTTCCTCACCTTATTGACGCAGCTAAGAGCCTAATCCCCAATAACTGGAATAGAAAAGAAAGGCCAACCATGAGGGAATGGTTCAATAAAATAAATGAGACACAGGACATGGAATATCTAAGATTCAGTGAGGGGATGAAAATGGAGGTGTTTAGGTCCAAGTGGGGAGAATGGGAAAGATTTAGAAATTCTATTAAAGCAGCTGAGATATGGTTGTCGTGAAGGGCTTCCTAAAGAACATAATAGAACACAATAATATATATAATTATATTATAATAAAAAAAAAAAAAAAAACAGGAGACATGAGAGAGTATGGTCTCGGGGGGGGGGGGGGGGGGGTTAGGGGGGGTGGTGAGGGGTGGTGGAGGATGGTTAGTAAGGAATTAATGGCTTATGTTGGAATAGCGGGGGGAGTTGTAAGTATGGATTGGGTATGTTAAGTAATCCCCCAATCAATGCAATACTTTAAAGCCATAATGATGTGACGGAAAAAGGGAGGTATTTTTCTTGATCGTCAACTTGAAAAAAAGCTACTCCCATGGTGCATCCTTTCGCTGATGTGGCAAAAAAAAAGAAAAAAAAAAAAAAAAAAAGGAAAAAAAAAAGAAAAAAAAAAAGGCTTATATTAGGGGTATCTTGATCATGGCTGGATCAGAGAGGAAAAATAGAATTAAGAAGAACAAAATAGCCTTAACCAAAGAAATCTATGAACTAGAACAGCAACATAAGACAACAAGAGACAGGGAATTGTTATTAAAACTTAGTCTAAAAAGGGAGGCGATGAGAGATTTAATAGTGCAGGAAACCCAAACAGCTTATAATTAAGAAAGAAAGGTACCAATGGGGCAATAAATCTAGGAAATATTTGGCGAGGTTACTAAAAACAAAACAACAAAAAAACAAAAAAACAAAAAACACCTAACTATATAGAGAAAATACAAACTAGTACAGGGGAACTAGTATATAAAACAGTAGAAATAGCCAAGACTTTTCAAGATTACTACGGGAGCAGAGGCGGCTCTAGGCTTTGTGAGGCCTTAGGCAAAACTTAGACATGAGGCCCCACTCACGCCCATAATGGGAAAAATAATTCAAGCAATAAAAAAAATAACGGTGTGCCCCCCCACAGCCCTGCCGACTTCCCTCCTCTGCTCTCCAGCTGACTGCTGTGGGGGATCTTCAGGATGGAGGCCGGGAAAAGGGGCTGGTAAATTAAATTTTACCAGCCCCTACCTTTTCCAAAAGAACACAGTGAGTGATTGTAACTGATCACTCACTGTGTTCATTCATAGCATACTATGCTTTCGCTTATGAATTAACAGGAGCCTCTGTCTCCTCTTCATTCATCTGCAGTGCAGCTGACGCTATAGAGAAAGGAACTGGGGAATGAGTTTCCTCATTTCCTTTCTCTGTCTCAAAAGTGAGACTTCAGGTGTCCGTTTAGACCCCTGATATCCCACCAAAGAAACCAAAAACTCTCACCAAAAAAACGTAAAAAAATAAATAAAAAGATTGTAAAAAAAATAAAAAATAAAACTGTAAAGAATATAAAAAAAAAATACAGACTAAAATTTCTATTTAAACTAAAAAGCCATGCCAATAGGTAGCATAATTTATCCACACTCACTGTTTTTTCTGTATGCCACGGGTCACTATCTCCCTGGTAGGGGCCCCTACTGTACAATGGTGGTAAATTTGAGTAGGAGAGGGAAGTGGAAGGTATGACAGCGGGTAATATGTACATGAGAGGGGTACAAAGTCTATGGAGGCAAGTAGTATGTAGAGGAGAGGGGTGTGGAGTGTATGGTGGGTGGTATGTACATGAGAGGGGTGCGGAGTGTATGGTGGATGGTATGTACATGAGAGGGGTGCGGAGTGTATGGTGGGTGGTATGTACATGAGAGGGGGGCGGAGTGTATGGTGGGTGGTATGTACATGAGAGGGGTGCGGAGTGTATGGTAGGTGGTATGTACATGAGAGGGGTGCGGAGTGTATATAGGTGGGTAGTATGTACATGAGAGGGGTGCAGAGTGTATGGTGGGTGGTATGTACATGAGAGGGGTGCGGAGTGTATATAGGTGGGTAGTATGTACATGAGAGGGGTGCAGAGTGTATGGTGGGTGGTATGTACATGAGAGGGGTGTGGAGTGTATGGTGGGTAGTATGTACATGAGAGGGGTGCGGAGTGTATATAGGTGGGTAGTATGTACATGAGAGGGGGGCGGAGTGTATGGTGGGTAGTATGTACATGAGAGGGGTGCGGAGTGTATGGTGGGTAGTATGTACATGAGAGGGGGGCGGAGTGTATATAGGTGGGTAGTATGTACATGAGAGGGGGGCGGAGTGTATATAGGTAGGTAGTATGTACATGAGAGGGGTGCGGAGTGTATATAGGTGGGTAGTATGTACATGAGAGGGGTACAGAGTGTATGGTGGGTAGTATGTACATGAGAGGGGTGCGGAGTGTATGGTGGGTAGTATGTACATGAGAGGGGTGCGGAGTGTATGGTGGGTAGTATGTACATGAGAGGGGTGTGGAGTGTATGGTGGGTAGTATGTACATGAGAGGGGTGCGGAGTGTATATAGGTGGGTAGTATGTACATGAGAGGGGTACAGAGTGTATGGTGGGTAGTATGTACATGAGAGGGGTGCGGAGTGTATGGTGGGTAGTATGTACATGAGAGGGGTGCGGAGTGTATGGTGGGTGGTATGTACATGAGAGGGGTGCAGAGTGTATGGTGGGTGGTATGTACATGAGAGGGGTGCGGAGTGTATGGTAGGTGGTATGTACATGAGAGGGGTGCGGAGTGTATGGTGGGCGGTATGTACATGAGAGGGGTGCGGAGTGTATGGTGGGCAGTATGTACATGAGAGGGGTGCGGAGTGTATAAAGGTGGGTAGTATGTACATGAGAGGGGTGTGGAGTGTATGGTGGGTAGTATGTACATGAGAGGGGTGTGGAGTGTATATAGGTGGGTAGTATGTACATGAGAGGGGTGCGGAGTGTATGGTGGGTGGTATGTACATGAGAGGGGTGCGGAGTGTATGGTGGGTAGTATGTACATGAGAGGGGTGCGGAGTGTATATAGGTGGGTAGTATGTACATGAGAGGAGTGCGGAGTGTATATAGGTGGGTAGTATGTACATGAGAGGGGTGCGGAGTGTATGGTGGGTGGTATGTACATGAGAGGGGTGCGGAGTGTATGGTAGGGGTAGTATGTACATGAGAGGGGTGCGGAGTGTATGGTGGGTAGTATGTACATGAGAGGGGTGCGGAGTGTATGGTGGGTGGTATGTACATGAGAGGGGTGCGGAGTGTATGGTGGGTGGTATGTACATGAGAGGGGTGCGGAGTGTATGGTAGGGGTAGTATGTACATGAGAGGGGTGCGGAGTGTATGGAGGTGGGTAGTATGTACATGAGAGGGGTGCGGAGTGTATGGTGGGTAGTATGTACATGAGAGGGGTGCGGAGTGTATGGTGGGTGGTATGTACATGAGAGGGGTGCGGAGTGTATCGTGGGTGGTATGTACATGAGAGGGTTGCGGAGTGTATGGTGGGGGGTATGTACATGAGAGGGGTGCGGAGTGTATCGTGGGTGGTATGTACATGAGAGGGTTGCGGAGTGTATGGTGGGGGGGTAGTATCAAATACACCATTGATGCATTAGGGACCAGTGGCAGTTATTGAACCCCTTTGTGCTGCATTAGTGGCAACAGTATCAGTGTTTTGTTTATGAACCCTTTCATGCTGCACCATATAGGGGTTAATTAACACTGATACTGTTGCCACTAATGCAGCACAAAGGGGTTAATTAACTTCCACTGGTCACTAATGTATAGTATTGCTGCATTAACCCCCCCCCCATCCCCCCATGCTGCATATTACAAATACCATCTTCAAACTTACTTGCACTTTTGCATGGGGCTTCACTGGCTCCTCGCAGGTCTTTGAAGCAGCACTCTCCTCTGCATTTTCATCCCGCCTCCCGGCCTGTGAATGACATCACACCGGGCGGGACTAGGAAGCTCCTGTCGGGCGGAGATTATTCCGCCTGACAGGGAAGTTAATGCGTCGGTTGGACGGATAGCATACTCGCACCGCAGCAGTGCACAGTGCAGCAGCGGCCGGCGGGTGTCACAGCTGTCTGCAGCGGTGCAGAGCAAGCGCCATTTTTGCAAGGCCCCCCCTGCCCAGTCCGCCCCTACCTCCTGGCGGGTTCAGCAGTGGCTGGCAGCTCCGTCTCCTCTACAATTCGTCTGGTAGCAGCGGCGGCCCTGTTTACTAAACGCTTTACTATCCCCCCCCGCTCACCCTGCCAGCTTTGGGACACTGGCCGGGGACATTCCCTCCCATTCTTCCACTCGCACATCAGGCAAATAAGGCGGCCGCGAGGCCCCTTGGAGCGCGGGGCCTTAGGCGACCGCCTTATTTGCCTAATTAGAGAGCCGCCTCTGTACAGGAGACTATTCAATTAATAAGAACGATACAACAGAAGAGGTAAAACAGAAACATGAGAAAACCAAAGCCTTTTTAAAGGATATCTGTTTAAACAAAATCCCAGAGGATAAACTTAAATATCTAGAGGCCTCCATAACAGAAGAGGAGATAACAAAAATTCTAAAAGAAATCACCAGGTGGCAAAAGTCCCGGACCAGATGGCCTGACGATACTCTATTATAAAAAATTTAAAGACATATTAATTCCTAAAATGTGTTCCTATATGAATGGGATCGGGGCTAAATGGGAGATGCGGAAGGAGGCATTGGAGACCACTATTACTATCATCCCGAAAGAAGGTAAAGACAGTACACTCTGCTCCAGTTATAGACCTATTTCACTCCTAAATATTGACACCAATCTATTTGCGAAGGTACTCGCAGAGAGGATGAAAATAATACTGACATAGTACATGCAGATCAGGTAGGCTTTATCCCAGGAAGGGAGGGGAGGGATAATGGAATTAGAACGCTCCTGGCAGTACAGAAAATTAAAGAAAGTAGGGCTCCAGGACTACTCCTGTCAATCAATGCAGAAAAAAACGTTTGACGGGGTAGACTGGAGCTTTATGCAGAGTACATTGGAGGCAATAGGATTAGGATCGAAAATGATTAATTTCTCTAAAAGCATTATACATTCGACCTGCAGCTACATAGTTACATAGTTAGTCAGGTTGAAAAAAGACACAAGTCCATCCAGTCCAACCATAAAAAAAACAAAAAAAACAAAAAAACAATATACCCAATACTATACCCACAGTTGATCCAGAGGAAGGCAAAAAACCCCAGCAGAGCATGCTCCAATTTGCTACAGCAGGGGAAAAAATTCCTTCCTGATCCCAGAGAGGCAATCGGATTATCCCTGGATCAACTTTACCTATAAATGTCAGTACCCAGTTATATTATGTACATTTAGGAAAGTATCCAGACCTTTCTTAAAGCAATCTACTGAGCTGGCCAGAACCACCTCTGGAGGGAGTCTATTCCACATCTCTTACTGTGAAGAAACCTTTCCGTATTTGGAGATGAAATCTCTTTTCCTCCAGTGGTAAAGAGTGCCCCCTTGTCCTCTGTGTTGACCGTAAAGTGAATAACTCAACACCAAGTTCACTATATGGACCCCTTATATATTTAAACATGTTGATCATATCCCCCCTTATTCTCCTCTTCTCAAGAGTGAACAAATTCAGTTCCTCTAATCTTTCCTCATAGCTGAGCTCCCCCATGCCTCTTATCAGTTTGGTTGCCCTTCTCTGCACTTTCTCCAGTTCCCCGATATCCTTTTTGAGAACTGGTGCCCAAAACTGAACGGCATATTCCAGATGAGGTCTTACTAATGATTTGAGCAGGGGCAAAATGATATCTCTCTCTCTGGAGTCCATACCTCTCTTAATACAAGAAAGAACTTTGCTCGCTTTGGAAACCGCAGCTTGGCATTGCATGCTATTATTGAGCTTATGATCTACCAAAACCCCCAGATCCTTCTCCACTACGGATTCCCCCAGTTGTACTCCCCCTAGAATGTATGATGCATGCATATTCTTAGCCCCCAAGTGCATAACTTTACATTTCTCAACATTAAACCTCATCTGCCACATAGTCGCCCAATTAGACAGTGCATTGAGGTCGGCTTGTAAATTGGAGACATCCTGTAAGGACGTTATTCCACTGCATAGCTTGGTGTCATCTGCAAAGACAGAAATGTTACTTTTGATCCCAGACCCAATATCATTTATAAAGATATTAAAGAGTAAGGGTCCCAGCACTGAACCTTGGGGTACACCACTGATAACCTTAGACCATTCAGAGTAAGAATCATTAACCACTACTCTCTGAATTCTGTCTTTTAGCCAGTTTTCTATCCATTTACAAACTGATATTTCCAACCCTGTAGACTTTAGCTTACACATGAGCCGTGTGTGCGGAACTGTATCGAACGCTTTTGCAAAATCCAAGTAAACCACGTCCACAGCCACCCCTCTGTCCAAGGTTTTACTTACCTCTTCATAAAAAGAAATCAGGTTTGTCTGACAACTTCTGTCTTTCATGAATCCATGCTGTCTGTTGCTTAAAATGTTTTTTTCCAGCAAGAACTCGTCTATGTGGTCTTTTATTAAACGCTCCAGTATCTTCCCGACTATAGAAGTTAAACTAACAGGTCTATAGTTACTTGGTAAAGACTTTGATCCCTTTTTAAATATAGGCACCACGTTCGCCCTGCGCCAATCCAGTGGTACCATTCCTGTCATTAATGAGTCCCTAAAAATTAGATACAATGGCTTTGAAATTACAGAGCTCAATTCTTTTAGGATCCGTGGGTGGATGCCATCAGGTCCAGGTGCTTTATCCACTTTTATTCTGTCTAAATATTTCTGGACCATATCCCTTTTGAGCCATTGTGGATCATTGGGGGCTGTGTCAATACCACCCCCATTATGGACATGAGCTTCCCCATGCTCTTTTTTATATACAGAGCTGAAGAAAGTATTTAATAAATTAGCCTTCTCCTTGTCCCCAGTCACCCACTCTAGATTATTTTGTAAAGAGCCTACATGCTCAGACATGACCTTTTTACTATTAATATATTTGAAGAATTTTTTGGGGTTTGTCCTACTATTTTTGCGATCTGTTGTTCATTTTGAATTTTTGCACCCTTGATTTCCTTTTTACATATTCTGTTAAATTCTTTGTAGCATTTAAACAACTCTAGTGCTCCTTCATTTTTATATTTTTTAAAAGCTCTTTTCTTATTGTTTATAGCTTTTCTAACTTTGACCGTGAGCCACATAGGTTTTCTCTTTAGCCTTTTAAACTTATTGCCCATGGGAATATACTTTGCAGTGAGGTCCCAAACAGTCTTTTTGAAGAATTCCCATTTCTGTTCTGTGTTTATCGCTGCCAATATTCCCTCCCAGTCTAAGTCCTCGAGAGCAGCCCTCATCCTTGGAAAATTTGCTCTCTTGAAGTTAAGTGTTTTTATCTTTCCCTTATGTATTTCTTGTTTACAGCTAACATCAAATGAAATCATGTTATGGTCACTGCTACCCAGGTGTTCCTTTATCTGCACATTAGTAATAAGCTCTGCATGGTTTGAGATTACCAGGTCCAACAGAGCTTCATTCCTAGTTGGGGCCTCAATAAACTGGACCATAAAATTGTCCTGTACTAGGTTTATAAATTTTTGCCCTTTAACTGTCCCAGCAGTGCCATTACTCCAGTCAATTTCTGGGTAGTTAAAATCTCCCATTATTATCACTGTCCCAGCCCTTGCAGCCCTTTCCATCTGTGCAAGGAGCTGAGTCTCCACCTCCTCGTTAACATTGGGTGGTCTATAACAAACTCCAATGATTAACTTTGAACTACGCCCATCTATATGCAGTTCCACTCATAATGCTTCAGACTCATCCCACTCTCCATCAATCAGGTCCTCTTTCACACTTGCTTTGAGATCACTTCTCACATAGAGACAGACCCCACCACCTTTCCTTTTTGCCCTGTCTCTCCGAAAGAGTGCATAGCCAGGAATATTAATAGCCCAGTCATGTGAGGATTGAAGCCAAGTTTCAGCAATACCGATTACATCATAGTTCACCTCATGCACCAGAGCTTCCAACTCACCTATTTTGCTTGGCAGACTTCTGGCATTGGTGAACAAACATTTTAATGCATTATTACATTTTGGTCTGGTGTTTTTCATATATTTTTTAGTAGTACAAATGGCACTACAGTTTCCAAAGGCTGTTTGCAACATGGGAAATTTCTTGACACCTGCCATAACCCTCCCCCCATCTGTCCCCATTCCACCCTCCATTAATGTCTGACCCCTAACTGACCTGTCTTCTTGATGTAATTCTAGTTCACCCTCCCCCCTCAATCCTAGTTTAAATACTCCTCCAGCCTTCCTATAATCCTCTCCCCCAGCACAGCAGACCCCCTTCCATTCAAGTGCAAACCGTCTTTAGCATATAGGTTGCACCCCAATGAAAAGTCAGCCCAGTGCTCTAGAAACCCAAATCCCTCCTCCCTACACCAGGTCTTGAGCCATGCATTCAGCTCTCTAATCACCCACTGCCTTTCCTGTGTTGCGCATGGCACAGGCAATATTTCAGAGAATATCACCTTGGAGGTCCTTCCCTTCAACTTGCAGCCTAGTTCTTTAAATTGATTCTTAAGGAGCCTCCACCTTCCATGTATACTGTCATTGGTTCCAACGTGGACCAAGACAGCTGGGTCATGCCCAGCCCCGCCCAGTAATTTGCAGCGAGGGTGAAGGTAAATGGGGCTGTTTCAGGACTGTTCGATATGTATAACGGCACTAGACAGGGGTATCCACTGTCCCCCCTACTGTTTGTGTTGGCACTGGAACCCCTCTTGAGGGGTATAAGGTGGAACCTGGACATTAGGGGGATTAAGGTAGGGGAGGATTACAACAAACTAGCGGCCTACGCATATGATATTTTATTTTTTATAAAAAGCCCCAGGATAACCCTCCCAAACTTAATGAAGTCCCCAAAAGAAAGGAAAAAAATCACATATTAGTTTGACACAGTTGATAAAGGACAAGGCATGAGGGGGATTAGGGGTACCGGACCTTAGAAATTACTATAATTCGATAATTCTTTCACGAATAATAGAATGAGTAAAAAATAACAAGGAAAAGAGATGGGCAAAAATGGAAAGCACAATTAGTGATGTCACAATGGGGAAGATAATATGGATTTCCGCACAATATAGAGAACTTAGTAAAGACACGCATAGTATCACCTGTAATGCACTAAAAATATGGGATAATTTAAACAATAGGGAAAAATGGGGATAAAACTCACCCTTGATAGCACTAAAAGATACAAAATACTTCACACCGGGGATAGAGAAAATGTTCGGCAACTGGATCACACAAGAGAACGCACAACTGAAAGATGTAATGGCGTAAGATAAAATGTGCATGTTTTAGGAATTAAAAAACAAAGTGAACTGATAGTGATAGATAGATAGATGGCGGTATAGACAATTGAAACATTTTCTGCCCCAGCCCATTAGATCGGCAGAGAACCTACTTACCCTGGAGAAATTTTGTGTAGAGAAAAGAAATAAGAGGGTGATCTCCAGGATCTACAAAATATTGATTGACATGAAAGGGCCGGAGATACCGCCGTATATCGAGAAATGGGAAAAAGGAACTGGGAACACAAGTGAAAGACTTAGGAGATTAGACAACTATTGTCAAAGTGAAATATCGCAGTTGTGCTGGCGGGGGTGTAAAGAAATCGGGACTATGGCCCATATATGGTGGTCATGCCCCAAAATTAAAATACACTGGGGG
Organism: Aquarana catesbeiana; assembly: GCF_042186555.1. Taxonomy (NCBI): domain Eukaryota; kingdom Metazoa; phylum Chordata; class Amphibia; order Anura; family Ranidae; genus Aquarana; species Aquarana catesbeiana. The sequence continues at coordinate 95,917,096 of NC_133330.1, forward strand.
GGGAGATCCTGCAAATAATTAGAGAGATAACGAATATAGATGTCCCAGACGACCCATGGGGGTGTTTATTCCATGGGATTAGAATGCCAACTAAGCAATACATGAGAACTTTGCTCCCACAGCTCTTAAACGCTGTTAAAAGCCTAATACCTAGACATTGGCAAGAACCGGAAAGGACCACATTGAAGAACTGGTGCAATAAAATAAACAAAATCCAAAACCTAGAATATCTGAGGTTTAGCGATGTGGAGGGAATGGGTAGACTATAAGCATGCAATAAGATTTGCAGAAGTGATGGAAGCATAACTCAAAAATTAGAACACGAAATAATCAATTAGATATATGGAAGTAGAAGAGGAGAAAAGCTGAGGACAGGCTTGGTAAATGTTAAACAACGTACATGCAATTGCATGGGTTGAATGAGCGCACCTCTACACTTGACAATTTATTTTTTTAGGCTGGTTCACCTTTATGTATTTAAGGAGATTTTCACACAGGTCATGTTAGCATGGTACGTTGCCAACATCTGACATGCACCTTGTTAAAAACACTCTCGCTCCTCTAGCTCCTCCTAAAAAGGGCATTTAACCTTCCCCCTCTAATGCATATGATTTCCTTGGGCTAGCTTTTGCTTTTAATGGGGAACTCCACACTCCATTCTCCAATGCTCTTGTCTCCCCCTCTAACCTCTTGGATTTCCATGGGCTAACTTTTGCTTTTAAAGGGGAACTCCACGCTCCATTCTACAATGCTCTTGTCTCCCCCTTCTAACCCCTTGGATTTCCATGGGCTAACTTTTGCTTTTAAAGGGGAACTCCACGCTCCATTCTACAATGCTCTCTCTTGTCTCCCCCCTCTAACCCCTTGGATTTCCATGGGCTAACTTTTGCTTTTAAAGGGGAACTCCACACTCCATTCTACAATGCTCTTGTCTCCCCCTTCTAACTCCTTGGATTTCCATGGGCTAACTTTTGCTTTTAAAGGGGAACTCCACACTCCATTCTACAATGCTCTTGTCTCCCCCCTCTAACCCCTTGGATTTCCATGGGCTAACTTTTGCTTTTAAAAGGGGAACTCCACACTCCACTCTATTCTCAAAAGGCTGTGAGCTGCCTTCACCAATCCAAACCACATCCTTTTTTAGAGCATACAACAGGACCAGCTAGGAAATGGGCGGGAAGAGCGATCACCCAACCCCCTCCTGAACCATTGAAGACCGCATGCACTTAACATAACTGGCTGCCTTTGGGGCCTGTTGGGCTCAGCCCAATAACCACCACAAAGCACCTTGTACCCACTAGTTTAAAGGGGTTTTCCACATTCTGTAAAGCCCCCTATCTGCAGCCCCCCACAACCCAAGCCTAGGGTTGTGTGGAAAAGGCCCTCGTCCCCCTGAATATGGGAACAAGGTGGTTGACTTTTGGACACCAAAAGTCCCTCCTGCCCCCAAGCATCCACCCCCCTTTCGTGGGCTGGCTTGCTGTGTGTTTGGCTAGGGGTTTGTTAGTGTGTGGGAGGGGCACAATATTTTTTTAGTTTGGGGTGGTATTTTTCACGTGGGGGTTCTCATTTTAAGCCTTAACAGACCCAAATGGCCTTGTATGTATTGGGGGCAGGCTAATTTTTGTTTTGAGCTAAAATCTTTCAGCTGCAATGTAGATTTGTAAGTTTTCTTTGAAGCAGCATTTTGGGTACAGATGCACCACTTTACAGGCAGAGTAAGCCCCCCCCCCCCCCCCCAAGTTACTAGCTTTTAAGCAATTCCCAAATTAACATACATGTGTTTTTTGCTTTGCTTGCTCTTTTCAAAGTTCTGTTTTTTGTTGACCAATAAAATCTGTAGCAAATTTTTATGTTTTATGTGTTTTGTTAATAATCTGTTTTGCAGATGCATGCTTAATCCAAGTAATGCATGAAAATTAAGGAGGGGGGGGGGGGGAGAGAGTGTGAAATGCAACAGATTTCCCAGCTGCAGCTTAACTAGGCAGATTGGCATGGCAAAACAAAAAAAGGTGTGATTTGTCTAAAAGCTACTTTTCTGGTGCCTTCATGGTAGCATATGCATGCATATGCTGCCATGGATAAGGGAAATTACAGAGAAATAAGTATTTAATTTTCCATTTAAGCGCAGTGGTTCTCAGCCTCAGTCCTCAAGTACACCCGACAGGACATGTTTTGGGAATTTATCTTAGTTAAATAGCTGTCCAAAATACCAAGACATTGACTCTGACTCCGATTTAAAGCACCATGCAAGATGAAGGTAAACCTGCAAACATGGCCTGTTGGGGGTACTTGAGAACAGGGTTGAGAACCACCGATTTAGAGCACTGAGCTAAAATCTAGCTCAAGACAATCCTATTCTAATTGTGGGCATTTGAGGGAAACCAAGTGTTAGAACCCCTACTTGACTTTTTTGGGGTGGGCTTTGTGTTCCTTTTCTGAAAATTGGCTTCACTTCCTTTCACATAGCCAAACAGGAAGTGAGGGTAAAACCCAACCAATGTCTTTCCTTGGGGACACACAGGTCAATCTAACTAGTGTCCTCATTAGGCAAATTGCACTAATGGGGACACTAGAAGAGAATACATTTGAAGGAGAAATTGGCAAAATTTGTGAGGTGTCTTCACCCCATCAGCGGTGCAGACATCCCCAAAAACTGACAAGACTTCTAATCCCTCTGCACTCTATCCCCAAGCAAAAATAAGAAAGGATTTAATTTAGTTTAACTTTGCAAAGACACATTCCTAAGTTCAACTGTGATGCATGTCAATGGCCCAATTAAACCTTGTTTAACCACTTGCTTACTGGGCACTTAAACCTCCCCTCCTGTCCAGACCAGTTTTTAGCTTTCAGCGCTGATGTACTTTGAATGATAATTGCATGGTTATGCTACACTGTACCCAAATGAAATTTTTATCATTTTTTTCCCACAAATAGAGCTTTCTTTTGGTGGCATTTGATCACTTCTGCGGTTTTTATTTTTTGTTAAAAAAAATTAAAAAGACCAAATTTTTAAAAAAATTTTTTAATATTTAATATTTTGTTATAAAATGTTGCAAACAGGTAATTTTTCTCCTTCATTGATGTACGCTGATGAGGCGGCACTGATGGGCACCGATATGTGGCAGTGATGGGCACTGATGGGTGGCAATAATGGGCACTGATCGGTTACACTGATAGGCAGCACTGCTAGGTGGCACTGATTGGCATCACTAATGGGCACTGATAGGTGGCACTGGCAGGTGGCAATGGCAGGTGGCACTGGCAGGGGGTACTGGTGGGCACAGATGAGGCAGAATTGCCTCTTCCTCTTCGGGACCGATGTCCCTTGCACATAGCTAATCACCACGTGATCAGCTGTCAGCTTGAGAAAAAAAAAAAAAAGGATTACCAAGCTTTTGTTTATATCATGTGATCAGCTGTCATTGGCTGACAGCTGATCACGTGGTAAGGGGCAGAGTCTCAAGGACTTGGTGATCACAGCACGTGTCACGCGTGCCCTATAGGGCGTGCGCAGGGAGCATGCAAAGAGGAGGCCGTCATATGACGGCCTCCCGGAAATTCTGGTCCACGCTGTGGCCGTCATTCGGCTATAGTGGGGACGGCAAGTGGTTAATAGAAAACACCAGTTGCCTTTCACTATAAACATTTGTTAGTCCAGTCCTGGAAATCTGCATCTGCTTTACTATTAATTTCCATAAAAATTGGGTTCCTGCAGCTAGATGCGCCAAATGCATCTAGATACGCGACCGCTGTGTATGTGAGATGTGCAACTGCTGTGTGCATGAAGGTATGTACCCGTGGTGCATATCTGGTTCCCGGAAGCGGTGACCAGCACACAGGAATGACATCATGCCCCTCCAGGAAGTTGCTTGTACTGCTGCTAATTTCTTTCCACAACCATGCCCCGCTCACTGTTCTCTAAGGAAGAGATGATCCTAATTAGGATAATTTTTTATTTATTTTTACATGGGGTGGTGTTTGTGTGGGTCATGTGTGTATGTCTTTATTTGGCCTCAAAACACACACCTACCTATACTTCCTGTGTACAGATTCACTTCTGTGCCAATGTATATTGCTTCGTATATATATATATATATATATATATATATATATATATATATATATATATATATATATATACACACACACACACACACACACACATACACATACACATACACACACACACATACACTTGTGTCCACCAGCAGAGAGAAGTTGGGTAGATGCCACACTCCCAATTCTGGAGGCATAAGAATGGTCTAGCCCAGGGTTTTCAAACTATGGCCCTCCAGTTGGTCAGGAACTACAATTCCCATCTTGCCTAGTCATGTCTGTGAATGTCAGAGTTTTACAATGCCTCATAGGATGTGTAGTTCCGCAGCAGCCGGAGAGCCGTAGTTTGAAGATTCCTGATCACTCATGGCACATCTACATTCCAAATTTTGCACTTAAGATGGTCATGCAGTATGCAATCTGATTGGCCAATCTCTGCACAACTCGATATTTAGGCAAAATAGGTAATAGGAAGATGCACGTGAACAATTAATACAAAATATAAGAAATCAAACAGGCTTTTGCACTAAATCTAATTTATTTAAGATCTAACTGATTGCAGTGTATGGTCACCTTTAACCACTTGCCGACCGCCGCACGACTATATACGTCGACAAAGCGGCACGGGCAGGCAAAAGGACGTGTATGTACGTCCTTGCCTACCCGCGGGTGGGGGGTCCGATCGGACCCCCCCCCGGTGCCTGCGGCGGTCGGCAAATCTCCCCCGGCGATCGGAGGTGAGGGGGAGGCCATCCATTCGTGGCCCCCCCCTCGCGATCGCTCTCAGCCAATGGGTTCATTTCCCTGCCTCTGTATTGTACACAGAGGCAGAGGAAATGATGTCATCTCTCCTCGGCTCGGTATTTTCCGTTCCGGGCCGAGGAGAGAAGACTGCAATGTAAGTGCACCAACACACTACACACAGTAGAACATGCCAGGCACACTAAACACCCCGATCCCCCCCCCCGATCGCCCCCCGATCCCCCCCCAATCACCCCCCCCCCCCCTCACAAACTGACACCAAGCAGGTTTTTTTTTTTTTTTTTTTTTTTTTCTGATTACTGCATTGGTGTCAGTTTGTGACAGTTACAGTGTCAGGGCAGTGAGTGTTAGGCCCCCTGTAGGTCTAGGGTACCCCCCTAACCCCCCCTAATAAAGTTTTAACCCCTTGATCACCCCCTGTCACCAGTGTCGCTAAGCGATCATTTTTCTGATCGCTGTATTAGTGTCGCTGGTGATGCTAGTTAGGGACGTAAATATTTAGGTTCGCCGTCAGAGTTTTATAGCGACAGGGACCCCCATATACTACCTAATAAATGTTTTAACCCCTTGATTGCCCCCTAGTTAACCCTTTCACCACTGATCACTGTATAACCGTTACGGGTGACGCTGGTTAGTTTGTTTATTTTTTATAGTGTCAGGGCACCCGCCGTTTATTACCGAATAAAGATTTAGCCCCCTGATCGCCCGGCGGTGATATGCGTTGCCCCAGGCAGCGTCAGATAAGCGCCAGTACCGCTAACACCCACGCACGCAGCATACACCTCCCTTAGTGGTATAGTATCTGTACAGATCAATATCTGATCCGATCAGATCTATACTAGCGTCCCCAGCAGTTTAGGGTTCCCAAAAACACAGTGTTAGCGGGATCAGCCCAGATACCTGCTAGCACCTGCGTTTTGCCCCTCCGCCCGGCTCGGCCCAGCCCACCCAAGTGCAGTATCGATCGATCACTGTCACTTACAAAACACTAAACGCATAACTGCAGCGTTCGCAGAGTCAGGCCTGATCCCTGCGATCGCTAACAGTTTTTTTGGTAGCGTTTTGGTGAAATGGCAAGCACCAGCCCCAGGCAGCGTCAGGTTAGTGCCAGTACCGCTAACACCCACGCACCGTACACCTCCCTTAGTGGTATAGTATCTGAACGCATCAATATCTGATCCGATCAGATCTATACTAGCGTCCCCAGCAGTTTAGGGTTCCCAAAAACGCAGTGTTAGCGGGATCAACCCAGATACCTGCTAGCAACTGCGTTTTACCCCTCCGCCCGGCCCAGCCCAGCCCACCCAAGTGCAGTATCGATCGATCACTGTCACTTACAAAACACTAAACGCATAACTGCAGCGTTCGCAGAGTCAGGCCTGATCCCTGCGATCGCTAACAGTTTTTTTTGTAGCGTTTTGGTGAACTGGCAAGCACCAGCCCCAGGCAGCGTCAGGTTAGTGCCAGTAGCGCTAACACCCACGCACGCACTGTACACCTCCCTTAGTGGTATAATATCTGAACTGATCAATATCTGATCCGATCAGATCTATACTGGCGTCCCCAGCAGTTTAGGGTTCCCAAAAACGCAGTGTTAGCGGGATCAGCCCAGATACCTGCTAGCACCTGCGTTTTGCCCCTCCGCCCGGCCCAGCCCAGCCCACCCAAGTGCAGTATCGATCGATCACTGTCACTTACAAAACACTAAATGCATAACTGCAGCGTTCGCAGAGTCAGGCCTGATCCCTGCGATCGTTAACAGTTTTTTTGGTAGCGTTTTGGTGAACTGGCAAGCGCCAGCGGCCTAGTACACCCCGGTCGTAGTCAAACCAGCACTGCAGTAACACTTGGTGACGTGGCGAGTCCCATAAGTGCAGTTCAAGCTGGTGAGGTGGCAAGCACAAGTAGTGTCCCGCTGCCACCAAGAAGACAAACACAGGCCCGTCATGCCCATAGTGCCCTTCCTGCTGCATTCGCCAATCCTAATTGGGAACCCACCACTTCTGCAGCGCCCGTACTTCCCCCATTCACATCCCCAACCAAATGCAGTCGGCTGCATGAGAGGCATTTTTATGTCCTCCCGAGTACCCCTACCCAACGAACCCCCCCAAAAAAGATGTTGTGTCTGCAGCAAGCGCGGATATAGGCGTGACACCCGCTATTATTGTCCCCCCTGTCCTGACAATCCTGGTCTTTGCATTGGTGAATGTTTTGAACGCTACCATTCACTAGCTGAGTATTAGCGTAGGGTACAGCATTCCACAGACTAGGCACACTTTCACAGGGTCTCCCAAGATGCCATCGCATTTTGAGAGACCCGAACCTGGAACCGGTTACAGTTATAAAAGTTACAGTTACAAAAAAAAAGTGTAAAAAAAAAAAAAAAAAAAAAAAAAAAAAAACAAACAAAAATATAAAATAAAAAATAATAGTTGTCGTTTT